>NC_043717.1:63246984-63299043 GCF_006229205.1 Suricata suricatta | reverse complement strand
CCAGCATTCTTCTCAAAGCTAGAACAAACTATCCTCAAATTCGTATGGAACCACAAAAGACCCCGAATAGCCAAAGTAATATTGAAGAAAGAAACCAAAATGGGAGGCATCACAATCCCAGACTTTAGCCTCTACTACAAAGCTGTCATCATCAAGACAGTATGGTACTAGCACAAAAACAGACACATGGACCAATGAAATAGAATAGAGAACCCAGAACTGGACCCACAAGTATAAGGCCAATTAATCTTTGACAAAGCAGGAAGAAGCATCTGATGGAAAAAAGACAGCCTCTTCAACAGGTGGTGTTGGGAGAGCTGTGTATCTATTTTTGAGAGAGAGATAGAGTTGAGCAGGGGAAGGGCAAAGACAGTAAGACAGAATTTGATCCAGGCTCCAAGCTCTGAGCTTTCAGTACAGAGGTTAATGTGGGGCTAAAACTCATGAACCATGAGATTATGACCTGAACCAAAGTCAGAAGCCCAACCGACTGAGCCACCCAAGCACCCTGAGATTTTTCTTGCTTCTTGAATTAGGTCACTATTCCTTTAAACTTCTCTCTTAGAACTGCCTTTGCCTCATCTCAAAGATTTTACACCATTGTGCTTTCATTTCCATTGTTTCCATATACTTTAAAATGTGTTTTTTAGGGGGCACCTGGTGGCTCAGTCGGTTAAGCGTCTGGCTTCGGCTCAGGTCATGATTTCATGGTTCGTGGGTTTGAGCGCTGTGTTGGACTCTGTGCTGACAGTTAGCTCAGAGCCTGGAGCCTGCTTTGGATTCTGTATTTCCTTCTCTCTCTGACTCTCCCCTGGTCATGCTGTCTCTGTCTCTCAAAAGTAAATAAAAAACATGAAAAAATTAAAACAAATAAATAAAAATTGTTTTTTTTTAAATTTCTTGGTCAACCCATCCATTATTTAGTCAAATGTTATTTAGCCTCAATGTATTTGTGGTTTTTCCAGATTTTTTCCTTGTGGTTGATTTCTAGCTTCATAGTGTTGTGTTTAGAAAAAAAATGCATGTTATAACATCAGTCTTTTTGAATTTGCTGAGGCTGTGTGTGTGTGTGTGTGTGTGTGTGTGTGTGTATGTGACTTAATATGAGATTTATTCTGGAGAATGTTCCATATGCATCTGGAAAGAATGTGCATTCTGCTATTTTAAGATGGAATGTTGTAAATATATCTATTATATCCACCTGGTCCAATATATTATTCAAATTCATTGTTTCCTTGTTGATTTTCTGTTTGGATTGACTGTCCATTGATGTATGTAGGGTGATAAAGTCCCCAATAGTATTGTATTACTATCAATTGCTTCCTTTATGTTGGTTATTAATTGTTTTATATTTGGGTGTTGCCAAATATTTTTGATAATTGTATCTTCTTGTTTGATTTTACCTTTTAATATTATTACTGTCCTTCTTTGTTATTGTTACATTCTTTCTTTTCTTTTATTTATTTTTAAATCTATTTTTTAAATGTTTATTTTTGAGAGTGAGAGCGAGAGAGATCATGAGCAAGGGAGGAGAAGAGAGAGAGAGTGACACAGAATCCAAAGCAGGCTCCAGGCTCTGAGCTGTCAGCACAGAGCCCAATGTACGGCTGAAACCCATGAACCATGAGATCATGACCTGAGCAAAAAACAGACACTTAACTGACTGAGCCCCCCAGGTGCCCCACATTCTTTGATTTAAAATCTAGTTTTTCTGATGTAAGTATTGCAACTCCAGCTTTCCTTTGGCATTCATTTGCATGACAGATGTTTCTCTTTCCCCTTACTTTCAATCTGCAGATATCTTTTGGTTTGAAAATAGTCTCTTATAGGCAGCATGTAGATGGATCTTGTTTTTTATCCACTCTATCACCCTATGAATTTTTATGGAAGCATTTAGTAACTTTAAATTCAAAGTAATTATTAATAAATATGTGTTTATTGCCATTTTATCACCTGTTTTCTTGACTTTTTCTAAAGTTTTTCCCTGATTCCTTACTGTTTTCTCTATTTCATGGTTTTCTGGGTGTCTTACTGATATATTTGGATTCCTTTGTCCTTATATTTTGCATATAAGTTGTTTTTTATTTGTGGTTACCATTAGGTGTGTATATATGACCTTCTGCATATAGCAATCCAAATTAAATTGATAGTTATTTAATATTGAACCCATTCTTTATTCCTATCCTCCCCCCTGTTCCAGGTATATATGGTGGCATATTTTATATTCTTTTATTTTGTGAGTTGTTGGCTGATTTTTTACAAAAAAAATTCTACTGCTTTGTATTTCCTACTGTCTATGATCACTTTTGCTCTTTCTTTTCCACTCAAAGATTACACTTTCATATTTCTTGAAGCGCTGGTTTATTGGTCATGAACTCCTTTAGTTTTTGTTTGTGTGGCAAACTCTTTTTCTCTCCTTCTATTCTGATTGATAGCCCTGCTGTATAGAATACTCTTGGCTGCAGGGTTTTCAGTCAGCCCTTTGTGTGTGGTGTGTATGTGTTTGCGTGTGTGTGTGTGTGTGTGTGTGTGTGTGTGTTAGAAAGAGAGCATGAACAGGGCAGAGGCAGGGAGAGAGGAAGAGAGAGAATCTCAAGCCAACTCTACATGGAGCCCAACACAGGGCTCGATCTCAAGACCCTATGATCATGACCAGAGCTGAAATCAAGAGGTGGACACTTAACTGACTGAACCACTCATTCCCCTCCAGCGCTTTTAATATATCATGCCACTCTCTTCTGGGTTGCCAAGTATCTGTTGAAAAATCTGCTGATAGCCTTATGGGATTTCCCTTGTATGTTACTGTCTACTCCCCCTGTTTTCATTTTTTTCTTTCTAACTACATTTTGCCATTTGAATTACCACATGTTATGCTATGAATCTGTTCTTGTTGATTTTGTTGAGTATTCTTTGTGCCTGCTGGATTTGGATATCTTGTTTTCTACCCAGATTAGAAAAGTTTTCAACTATTATTTCTTTTAACAAACTATCTTCCTCCTTTTCTCTCTTTTATTTCTGGGATCGTCATAACATGAATGTTACTACATTTCATGGAGTCACCAAGTTACCTGCCTAGTCTTATTTTTCATAATTTATTTTTCTTTCTTTTGGTTAGCCTGATTACTTTCTATTACTCTGTTTTTATGTCATTAATTTGTTTCTCTGCTTCTTCGATTCTGTTGTTCATTCCATCAAGTGTGTTTCTCACTTCATTTCTTTAATCCTTTATCAGTGCTATGTTATTCCTTATATCTTTCTTTAGAATCTCACTGATGCCTTCTACTCTTTTCTCAAGTGCAGTGAGTACCTTCATAACTATTACTTTAAATTATCTACCAAGCATGTTACTGATATGTTTCACCTAGATCTCTGGCTGTGACCTTTTCCTGTCTTTCATTCATTGTTGGTGGGGGATCAGATTCATTCTTCTTTTAATTTATCTTTTCAGGGTGTTGTTTTTGAAGAACCTAAGGGGATGTGAAGCACCTCATTTCTCACTTCCTTGGAGGCTCCAAGTCACTCACAAAATTATTTGTTCTTTAAATTAGACTATTTGTTTTTCCCTATGTAAATAACTATGAAACAATTATCTTCGAACAAAATTTCCAGTTTGCTTTAAATCAGTGTTTGTTTAGATGTGACCTTACCTGTTTTTACTAATATGTTCTGACTGACCCATATTATGAAGTATAAGACATAAGTTCTAAGTATGGGTATTATATAATTTCACCTACCAGATAATTCAAAATGAGAATTTCTGTCATTTTCATTTTGTGAAAACATTTAAATACTGTGTGCATACATGAGGGCATGTGCACACATATCTGTATCAATCAGCACTCCCCAGAGAAGGAACCTGAGCCAATACAATATAATATATATTTATGTATATGTGTGGAGAGAGAAAGAGGGGAGAGAGAGGAAGAAAATTAAGGAATTGGCTCTTGTCTGGGAGAAAAGTATTTTTTTCTTTTGTCCTCCTATATTTTTTGAATGATCAGTAATTACATTGACATAACACAGATGTAACTGGGAGGGCAAAGTTTAATAGAGGCACCTGGAAGGCTCAGGTAGTTAAGTGTCCAACTCTTAGGTTCTTCTCAGGTCATTATCTCAGTTTGTGAGATGGTGCCTTGCATCCGGCTCCATGCTGATAGCATGGAGCCTGCTTGGGATTCTCTCTCTCTCTCTCTCTCGCTCGCTCGCTCGCTCTTTCTGCACTCATCCTCTCAAAATAAATAAATAAATATTTTCTTAAGGTTTAGTAACATGTATATATAGGAAATACCCAGAAAAACTTGGTGGGAATTCCCCAAAATTGCCAAAGCCATCACTTTAAATACCATCTCCAGCTAAAGACAAAGAAGATATTGAAGATTGAGATAGTTATGCAAAAAAGCACAGTAAACAATGGTAAGATTTTATGCAGATTTAAGTTCTTGATTTATCCATTGATAAGAGTATCTAGAAATTGTGTTATTCTCCTCTTTCTGGCATAGGAGTGGAGACATCCATATCAATGAAAATTTTTCTTCTAACTGTAAATATCTCTTAGAATCAAGTAACTTTTGTTGGTTTTAATAGCTAATCTTATTTCTGTAGATCATTAAAAATACCCACCTTACAGTACTGAATATGCCAAAGAGTCATATATTGGAGTAACAAAATTTGCTCCCCTTTACTCATATAATTTTGGGGGCGCAGGTCTGAAATCTGTAGAGCAACTGGTAAACTGAAAAGTCAGACTAATGCTGCATTTTTGAGACAGAATTTCTTCTTGCTGGGAAATGTCACTTTTTACTTTTAAGGTGTTACAACTGACTGGACGAACCTCATCTGTATTATTCAGGGCAATATCCCTTACTTAAAATCAAGTCAATGTAGGTATTAACTACATCTACAAGTACCTTTGTGGCAACACCTACATTACTGTTTGATTAGATAACTGGATATTATAGCCTAACCAAGTTCACACATCAAAAGTAACCATCAGATTATCTTATAAGGACTTAAAATTCTTAGTTTCAGGTTTCTTGAAATTAATTTCTTAAGTAATTGCCCAGTAGATAAAGAAATTGTCCTTATTTATTCTTCTAAATCATTAAGTGTATATTCTTCATAGAGATTAGGTTTATCTTTAAACATTTTTCATCCTGGTAACCATTACACTTGTCACTATTAACTAACAAGATTCTTTGTTTCCCATTTGTTAACCCAATATAATAACCTGTTTATGACCAGATTAATGGTTTTGCAAGATTTTGGCCGGTATCTTAAGGCATTTTAGATATGTTTACTATCTCCTTTCCTTTTTCTAAATTGGAAAAACAATACCTTACTAGAACCTCATGGGCAAAGACTATTTTGAAATAGTACATCTTGCTTTTATGAAAGTCAATTATCACAGAAAAAAACACATCCCATTTTCATAAAGGTTTATTCTATTTTCTTTTTATTGTTATTTTTTTGTTTTAAGGACCCACCATAATCCATTATAAGGGTATGGTTTTTGACAACATGGTATCTATTCTGTATTCCATCTGTTTACTGTACACATTTTGTTAGAAATCTTGTCCTGTTACTTTGAGAATGACAATGACAAAAGTAACTATATTCATAATTTTAGCTCTATTTTGTAAAGTATTTGATATTTAAAAATTATTCTTTTGAGTATCATCTCATTTTGGAATTGTGAGTTACCCAATAGATTATGCCACTTAATATGGCTAAAGATGAAATTAAGCAATATCCATTAGGTTTGGATGATAGTAGGCTATTTAGAGTTTAATGGAGAAATGACTTTTGATGTTCTCTGATTACATTGCATAAGTTATTTAAAATTCAAATTATTAAAAGACATAGATTATACTCCATATTATATCTTACATTTGCTTTTCCTTAACCAGAAGATAGTAGCTTTCAAAATGGACCAGGAGCACCTGGTGGCTCAGTCAGTTAAACATTTGACTCTTGATTTGTCACAGGTCATGATCTCATGGATTGTGAGATTGTCAGCATAGAGCCTGTTTGGGATTTTCTCTTTCGATCTATCTCATCCCTTCCTTTCTCTCTTTCAAAATAAATAAATAAACTTAAAAAACATGTATTTTCAAATGGGCCAAAATACTTTTTTATAAGTCTGATTAATAAGATTTGAAGCAAATATAAACAAATCCAATTATATTTTTGGAGGTTATTGAGTGTGTATACTTGCTTTCAAGTAGGATATACCAGATTTGACCAAACATGTACAAGCTTTACATGTTAAGGTCTTTAGAAAAACTGAAATTTACTAATCCAATTTAATGCTTAAAAACTATAAAAATGCAGGTACACAGCAGACACCTATTATGAACAATTAGATCTGATGGCCTTGTACCAGAAAGTGCTTGCTTTCATGAATAAACCAAATCTAGCCACATTTTTCCTTGAAGATGTTGAACCATGCCCCATTTTTAAAGGTAGTATTTTTTAGGAGGAGGAGCCAAGATGGCGGAGAGGAAGGGAGCTCTGTAAACTTCATCTGCCCCATCTATTGAATTGAGAAGGACATTACTCTCATCTGCAAGAGTGGAAAGAGAAAATACAAACTCCAGAAAGAAGACAACCTCAAAGATACCTGAGTGACTGAGTGTGAACTGGGGAGATTAGAAAATGGGCCAGCCAGAGATGGGCAGGGGAGGTGGGAGCCCCAGCCCAACACGAGGCAAGCACGCAGAGCCCCTGAGAGACAAAGGGAAGAGAAAGAGAAACTCAACACGCTCATAGTACTGTCTCTGGGGAAGAGATAAAGATCAACTAACCGTGCTCAGAGAGAGAAACTCTCACTCCATATATAACTGCTGGGTAGCCCAAATCCCAAACCCAGGTGGCACAAGGGAAAGAACAGCTTCCAGCCCTGTGCCATCCTGGAGGGTAGTTGACGGCCGCAGTGGTGGCAGCCCCAGGGGTACTCACTTCAACCTCGGCTACGGGAATGGGAGCATGCAGCTCATTTCCACTGCACATCTCACCTCCAGCATTGGCTGCAGGAATCCAGAATCTAGGTGCCATCAGGGAAAAAATAGCCCCCACCCCTACGTGATCCTGGCAGGGAGTTGGCAGCAGTGCAGGCTGGGGCTTGGGGCTCTGTGCTTCAGTTGCAGGAGCTCTCAGCAGGAGCTCACAGCTCATCTCCGGTAGCACCTAGCGCCTCCAGCATCAGCAGCTCGAATCCCAAATCCCAGCCAGCACCAGGAGAAACGGCTCCCTCCGTCTAGGTGACCCCTATCCCAACTGGGGGCTGGGAGTCCACAGTGGTGTCTGTCAGGGCGTGCACTACACCTCCTGGTGTGCACCTCGCCTCAGGTAGCACACCTCATCTCAGACAGGGGCAGCACAAATCCCAGCCTGAACCAAGAGAAACTGACCCCTCCTCCCTAAGAAGCCAGCCACCAAAGCAAGTATATCTCATCTGTGGTAGCATAAAAGTGCATGGATTAGGACTTTGAACCAAGGTGGGCCTGGAAAATACAACATGGCTCAGCTGCGGCACAAGGAGATTGGACTCATTAGAGTGGCATACAGTCCTTAGTTCCAGGAGAGCTTGGCGTGCTGCCATTCTACTCTCTGCAGACATCAAGGCGGAGCCTCTGAGAGCAGCCCCAGAGACCTACTATACCACACCACGCCTATCCACAAGGGTGAGCTGCTGCTTTTTTTCTTTTTTCTTTTTTTTTGTACTCATTTTTTACTTTATTACCTTCTTTACTTAAAAAAATTTTTAAAAATTACTCCTTATTTTCCTTTCTCCTTTCTCACTCTTTTTTTTCTTTCTTGCAATCCAGATATATTCTCCTGTTTCTCATCCTTATCTCTCCCCTCAACTGATCATACACTTTTAGACTGTCCATTGTCCTTTGTTGTCTCTGACCCCCTTTATTGTTTTTTTCTTCTCTACTTTTCTTCTCTTTCCTCTCCATTTTCTTTCTTTCCTTCCCCCCTCTTAATTTGTTTGATTTGTATGTGCGGTTGTGTGCTTTTGCTCCCTCTGTATGTGTCTGTCTGCTTTCCTTCTTCGGGGTACCCCAAGAAACAGGCCAAAGTGTGCATGACAGGAGTCCAAATATTGCTGAGTAGGGAAATAAAATATTCAAAGTCACAATAAGACAAACTGAAATACAACATTAAAAGAATATTTCATGAAACCACAGGCCCTGAACAGTCAATAAGCCTCCTTTAACAGAGCAATATTAACATGTGTGCCAGAGTCCAGCTCCTGCAGGTCCAGGGGTTCCCCAAAGGATGACGGTGCAGGCCAAAGAGAAAGTGGGAGAGCCTTGCGTTTTCGTTCTGATCCCCAGACAAGCACCACTGCCCATCTGGCAGGCGTCTCCGTCCTGTCTGGTTCTCTAGGTTTATTTATGGCAAAGGTACAAGGACAAGAAAGGGCAGTAAATGATTTCCAATAGATAAGTTTTACAATTTTAGCCACAGGTACTCAAGGTGTCATAGGTATTTTTACAAAACCTCAGGTCTAGCCTCAAGGAAACGACCTTTAACCAAGAGGCAAACAGCATTCATTAGTAAGGGTCAGTTTTTTATGAGTAAGGGTCATTAGGCTGTTATCACTCTAAGAGGAAGTTCCCAGAAAGACAAGTTCTCAGGAGATCTGCTTGCTCTCATAGTCTCAAAGATGATAGATACATTTTATGCAGTAGTGACTATCACAAAGGCATTCAGGCCCAGAAGGTATTCAGTTATCCATATTGCTAAGGGGAAAGTTATGTGTTGCATTAGGGTGTATCTAGTTTACTTGCTTATCTTTTCCCTGACCAGGTGCAGTCACATCTCACGGACAGGGTGGGGGGACAGCCAGCTCCTGACTCTAATTAGCAAAGCACTCTGAGGTTTGGTGGTCAAGCAAAAATGAAAGTTTCAAGAGGGTAGATTTTGGGAGCTATCTGGGGGCAAGATACCGTGCAAATTTGCCATACCCTCACCAGGAATATTCACTCTACCGGTGAGTTCAAATAGCTCCCAACACAGGTGAACTGTGCACAACGAGCTTTTTAAAGCTGACAAGAGACAGAAAACTAGCAAAAATGATGAAATGAAGGAACCCTCTGCTGAAGAACCTCCAGGAAGAAATCAAAGCCATAGACCTTCTCAAGGCAGATCTAGACAACATACATGATCAGGAATTTTAAAAACTTGTCATAAAATTAATCGCTGGGGTTGAAAAAAGCATCAAAGAAGCAGCTGAAACAATGACTAGGAACATTGAAAATAGGTGTGATGAGTTTAAAAAGGCTATAAATAAGGTGAATAACAAAATGGAGGCAGCCCCCTCAAGGATCAAGGAGGCAGAGAGAAGAATAGATGAATTATAAGATATAGTTATAATGAAGGGGAAGCTGAAAAAGAGAGAGAGAAATTGATCCTGAAGCAGGAAAGGAGAATTCAAGAACTAAGTGATACAATCAAATACAATAACATCGGTATCATAGGAATTCCTGAAGAAGAACACAGAGAGAAAGGTTCTGAAGGGATACTTGACCAAATTATAACTGAGAATTTCCCAAATCTGGGAAAAGAAATAGACATTCAAATTCAAGAGGCACAATGAGCCCCCTTAAGATGTAATTGGAATAAACCTTCAGCACAACATATTATAGTGAAACTGAAAAAATATAAAGATAAAGAGAGAATTCTGAAAGTAGCTAGGGAGAAAAGGGCCCTCACGTACAAAGGGAAATGTATCAGATTGGTTACAGACCTATCTAATGAAACTTGGCAGGTCAGGAAGGAAAGGCAGGGAATCTTCAAAATGATGAACAGAAAAAACAGGCAGCCAAGAATTCTTTTTCCAAAAAGAGAGGATAAGGTGTTCCCAAATAAAAAAAAAATTGAGATAATTCATGTCCATCAAACCAGCCCTACAAGAAATCCTAAGAGGGAAATGTTGCAAAGAATACAAGGTGCCAGAGACACCACTATAAACGAATTCTATGGAGAACACAATGATTCTTAACTGACACTTTTCAATAATAACACTGACTGTAAATGGACTGAATGCTCCAACCAAATGACACCGAGTAGCAGAATGGATAGAAAAACAAAACCCATGTATTTGCTGTCTACAAGAGACTCATTTTCGACCTGAAGATACCTTCAGGTTGAAAGTAAAGGGATGGAGAAATATCTATCATGCGACTGGAAGCTGAAAGTAAGCCAGAGTAGCCATACTTATATTGGACAAATTGGTCTTTAAAGTAAAGGCAGTAACAAGAGATGAAGAAGGAAATTATATAATAATTACAGGGTCTCTCCTTTAGGAAGAGCTAACAATTATAATATTTATGCACCAAATACGGAAGTGTCCAAATATAAAACAATTATTCACAGAGAGAAACAATCTTATTGATAAGAATGTGCTAATTGCAGGGGACTTTAATACTCCACTAACAGCAATGGATAGATCAACCAGACAGAAAATCAATAAAGGAACAATGGACTGAATGACACATTGGAACAGACTGAATTGATAAATATATTTAGAACTCTGCTCCTGAAGTTAGGAAATTCACCTTCTTTTCGAGTGCACATGACACATTCTCCAAGATATATCACATACTAGGACATAAAGCAGCCCTCCATAAGTATAAACGACTAAAGATGATACCATGCACACTTGCAGATCAGAGTGCTATGAAATTTTAAATCAACCACAGGAAAAAGTCTGGAAAATCTCCAAAAATGTGGAGGTTAAAAATCACCCTACTACAAAATGACTGAGCGAATCAGTCAATTAGAGAAGAAATAAAAAAACATATGGAACCAAATGAAAACGAAATACAACAATCAAAAATCTCTGGGACACAGCAAAGGCACTCCTAAGAGGAAAGTATATTGCAATCCAGGCCTATGTTAACAAACTAGAAAAAGCTTAAATTCAAAATCTAACAGAGCACCTATGGGAACTAGAAGGGAAGCAGCAAGAGGACCCCAAACCCAGCAGAAGAAAGAAATACTATAGATCAGGGCAGAAATAAACAATATCAAATCCAAAAAAACAGTTGAGTAGATCAATGAAACCAAGAGTTGGTTCTTTGAAAAAAATAAACAAAATTGATATACCTCCAGCCAGGATCCTCAGAAAGAAAAGGGAGAGCACCCAAATAGACAAAATCATGAATGAAAATGTATTTATTACAACCAATCCCTTAGAAATACAAGCAATTATCAGAGATTACTATGAAAAATTATATGCCCACAATCTGGACAACCAAGGAGAAATGGACAAATTCCTAAACTCACATATACTGCCAATATTCAAACGTGAAGATTTAGAAAGCAAGAATAGACATATAACCAGTGAAGAAATCAATTCATTATCAAAAATCTCCCCAAAATAAGAGCCCAGGGCCAGATGGCTTCCCAGGGGAATTCTACCAGACATTTAAAGCAGAGTTAATACCCATTTTTCTCAAACTATTCCAAAAAATAGAAATAGAAGGAAAACTTCCAAACTCATTCTATGAAGCCAGCATCATTTTGAAACCCAAACCAGACAGAGACCCAGCCAAAAAAGAGAACTACAGACCAATATCCTTAATGAATACAAATATAAAAATACTCAACAAGATAATGGCAAATCGAATTCAACAGCATATAAAAAGAATTATCCATCATGATCAATAGGGATTCATTCATGAGTTACAAGGCTGGTTCAATATTGGCAAATCCATCAATACGATCCATCACATTAACAAAAGAAAGGATAAAATCCATATGATCCTGTCAATAGATGCAGAAAAAGCAATTGAGAAAATACAGCACCCATTCTTAATAAAAAACCCTTGAGAAAGTCAGAATAGAAGGCACTTACTTAAATATTTTAAAAGCAGTGTATAAAAAGCCCACAGCTACTATCATCCTCAATGGAGAAAAACAGAGAGCTTTCCCACTGGGAATAGGAACAGGACAGGGGTGTCCACTCTCACCACTGTTGTTTAACATAGTGCCAGAAGTCCTAGCATCAGCAATCAGACAACAAAAGGAAATAAAAGGCATCAGAATTGACATAGAAGAAGTCAAACTTTCACTTTTCGAGGATGACATGATACTCTATATGGAAAACCCAATTGACTCCACCAGAAGCCTTCTAGAACTGATCAATGATTTCAGTAAAGTTTCAGGGTACAAAATCAATGTACACAAATCAGTTGCATTCCTATTCACCAATAATGAAGCAGCCTAAAGAGAAATCAAGAAACTGATCCTATTAATGATTGCATTACCTAGGAGTAAACCTAACCAAGTATGTAAAAGACCTATATGATGAAAACTAGAGAAAATTTATGAGGAGATTGAAGAAGACACCAAGAAATGGGAGAAAAAATTCCCTGTTCACGAATCGGAAGAATAACCATTGTGAAAGTGTCATTACTACCCAAAGCAATCTACACATTCAATGCAATCCCCATCAAAATTGCAACAACATTCTTCTCAAAGCTAGAACAAGCTATCCTCAAATCTGTATGGAACCACAAAAGACCCTGAATTGTCAAAGTAATATTGAAGAAGAAAACCAAAAGAGGAGGCATCACAATCCAAGACATTAGCCTCTAGTACAAAGCTGTCATCATCAAGACAGTATGCCATTGGCACAAAAACAGACACATAGACCAAAGGAATAGAATAGAGAACCCAGGACTGAGCCCACAAATGTACGGCCAATTAATTTTTGACAAAGCAGAAAAGAGTATCCGATGAAAAAATACTGCCTCTTTAGCAGGTAGTGCTAGGAGAACTGGACAGCATCATGCCAAAGAATGGAACTAGACCACTTTCTTACACCATACACAAGAATAAACTCAAAATAGCTGAAGAACCTGAATGTGAGACAGGAAACCATCAAAACCCTTGAGGAGAAAGTAGGAAACAACATCTTTGACCTGAACCACATCAATTTCCTACTTGACACATCCCCAAATGCAAGAGAAACGAAAGCGAAAATGAACTATTGGGATCTCATCAAGATGAGAAGCTTCTGCAACACAAAGGAAACAATCAACAAAACTAATAGGCAACCGACAGAATGGGAAAAGATAGTTGTAAATGATATATAAGATATAGGGCTGGTATACAAAATCTACAAGGAACTCACCAAACTCCCGATCCTAAAAATGAATATCCCAGTGAAGAAATGGGCAGAAGACATAAACAGACACTTCTCCAAAGAGGACATCCAGATGGCCTACAGGCACATGAAAAGATGCTCAGCATCACTCATCGTCAGGGAAACACAAATCCAAACCGCACTGAGATACCTCCTCATGCCAGTCAGAGTGGCTAAAATGAACAAATCAAGAGACTATAGATGCTGGCGAGGGTGTGGAGAGACGGGCACCCTCCTACACTGTTGGTGGGAATGTAAACTCGTGCAGTCGCTCTGGAAAACAGTATGGAGGTTCCTCAAAAAACTATCCATAGAACTCCCCTATGACCCAGCAATTGCACTGCTAAGGATTTATCCAAAGGATACAGAAGTGCTGATCCATAGGGGCACATTTACCCCAATGTTCATAGCAGGAATGTCAACAATAGCCAAAACATGGAAAGAGCCTAAATGTCCATCCGCTCATGAGTGGATCAAGAAGATGTGGTATGTGGATACAACTGAGTATTACATAGCAATGAGAAAGAATGAAATATGGCCATTTGTAGCAAAGTGGATGGACCTCGAGGGTGTCATGCTAAGGGAAATAAGTCAGGCGGAGGACAGATACCATATGTTTGCACCAGGGGGAGGGGAAGAGGGAAAGAGAATTGGGGAGAGGGAAGGATGCAAAACCTGAGAGACTATTGAATACTGAAAAGGAACTGAGGTTTGAAGAGAAAGGGGGAGAAGGGAAAAGAGGTGATGGTTATGGAACAGAGCACTGTTGGGAAGAGCACTGGGTGTTATATTGAAACCAATTTGACAATAAGCTATTAAAAAAATAAATAAAATAAAATTGGGTGTTAAATAATTGTACAAAAAGGTAGAAGTAGAGATATTTTTCTGAATAATACAGCATGGTGTAAGTAAAGGGAGAAGGGAACATTGGAAATGATGATGTAGTTTCTGCCTATCAATAAAATGATACTGGAAACTTTGGGACCAGAATTTATTTTAGTCAGCTGCTTAGCTTTCATATTTATAAATGAATTTATAGCCAGCATTTAATCAAATGCCTGTGAGCATTAGAAACAGAGACAACAGGAAAAATTATATTTTATGGCACATTAAAAAAGAAGTTAAAAAAAGAAGTTTAAAGCCAAAAAAGCAAATATGCTTCAACCATTAGAATATAAATAGTTTGAGATATGATTAAGTTGTTTTGTATTTAATTATGTTATGAAATATATTAATATGTAATGCTATGATCAAATCTAATATAGTGAATACATGCAGAACCTTCTGGAAAACACATTGCTATATTTAGTTTTGTAATGGACTTTGAAAGAATATATAGGTGATTATAACTGTCTTTCCATTCTCAAGTTATCTGCATATTGTAATTAATGAATTCGTATTTTCAGAAGACCAGAAATAGGAAAGTAGAATCTAGGGACAGGTTTATCATATTGTCATACACATAATTGCAATTAGTTTTTTATCTAAAATATTAATTTCACCGCATTTTAATTTTTTAAATTATTTAACATACAGTGTTATATGAGCTTCTGGTGTACAATATAATAATTCCACAGTCACATACATCACCCTATGGGCGTCACAAGTGCAGTTGTTAATCCCCAGCAGCTGTTTAACTCATACCGCCTCACACCTCTCCTATGGTAATCATCAGATAGTTCTCTATAATAAGGGTCTGTTTCTTGATTTGTCTCTCTCTCTTATTTTTCCCATGCCTGTTTGTTTCTTAAATTGCACAATTGAGTGAGATCATATAGTATTTATCTTTTTCAGATTGATTTATTTTGCTTAGCATTACACTATGTAGCACCATCCTTGCAAATGGCAAGCTTTCATTCTTTTTTATGGCTAAATAATATTCCATGTATATTACATTATCCATTCATCTGTTGATAGGGCCATGGGTTGCTTCCATAACTTAGCTATTTTAAATGTTGCAATATTCGTAAGGATGCATGTATCATTTTGAATGTGTTTTCTTATATTATTTGGATGTATACCCAGCAATGTAATTACTGGATTGAAAAGTAGTTCTAGTTTTATCATTTTGAGGAATTGTTGCATCCGTTTGCATTTTCACCAACAGTGCAAGAGGTTTCCCCTTTCTCCACATCCTTGCCACCGTCTGTTATTTCTTGTGTTGTTTATTTTAGTCATTGACAGGTGTGAGGTGATATCTCATTGTACTTTTAATTTGCATTTCCCTGATGGTAAGTAATGATGAGAATCTTTTCATATGTCTGTTGGCCACCTGTATGTCTTCTTTGGAGAAATGTGTGTTGATATCTTCTGCCCAATTTTTAATTGGATTATTTGTTTTTTGGGTATTGAGTTTTATATGTTCTTTATCAATTTTGGATACCAACCCTTTATCAAATATGTCATTTGTAAATATCTTTACAGTCTTAACAGCTGATGTTAAAGAATATCCTGCCTGTGTTTCCTTCGAGGACTTTTTATGGTTTCAGGACTCATATTTAGGTTTTTAATACAGTTTGAATTTATTTTTTTGTATAATGTAAGAAAATGGTATAGTTTCCTTCTTTTGCGTGCTGCATCCAGTTTTCTCAACACCATTTGTTACAGAA
Organism: Suricata suricatta; assembly: GCF_006229205.1. Lineage (NCBI taxonomy): Eukaryota > Metazoa > Chordata > Mammalia > Carnivora > Herpestidae > Suricata > Suricata suricatta. The sequence goes on along the minus strand of NC_043717.1, from coordinate 63,283,272 downwards.
ACTTTCCCACTAATGATTCTTTCCTGTCTTATTGATGATTAATTGACCATATAATTGTGCACTCACTTCTGAGTTTTTTAATTCTATTCTTTTGATTTATGTGTCTATTTTTTTTTTTGGTGACAGTATCATACTGGTTTTAATCACCACAGCTTTGTAATCAACTTGAAGTCTGGAATTGTGACGCCTTCCAGCTTTGCCATTCTTTTTCAAGATTGCTTTAGTTATTCAGTGTCTTTTGTGGTTCCATACATATTTTAGGAGTGTCTATTCTACCTCTCTGAATAATGCTGCTGGTATTTTGATAGGGATTGCAGGAAATGCATAGATTGCCTTGGGAAGTGTATACATTTTGATAGTATTAGTTCTTCGAATTAATGAGCATGAAATACTTTTGCATTTCTTTGTGTCATTTTATATTTCTTCAATCAGTATTTTGTAGTTTTCAGACTTTAGGTTTTTGACTTCCTTGGCTAGGTTTATTTGTAAGTATCTTATTTTTGGTGCAGTTGTAAATAAGATTGTTTCATTTTTTATTTCTCCTTCTGCTGCTTCGTTGTTGTTGAATAGAAATGATACATATTTCTGTACAGTGATTTTGTATCCTGCAACTTTACTGAATTCATATGTCAGTTCTGACTGTGTGTGTGTGCATGTTTGTGTGTGTGTAATATTTCAGGTTTTCTATATATAGTAAGTCATCTAAAATAGTGAAATTTTTAATTTTCCTTATTGATTTGGATTTATTTTATTTATTTTTGTTGTCTGATTGCTGTGGCTAGGACTTCCAGTACCACATTGAATAAAAGTAGTGAGGGTTTACATCCTTATCTTGTTCCTGAACTTGGGGGAACAGCACTCAGTTTATCCACATTAAGGATAAAGTTACCTATGGGTGTTTCATAGATGGCCTTTATTATAAACAGCCACCCAGGCACTCCTACTATATTCTTTTTACACCTTTTCTATATCTCCTTCTTTTTATGTTCCTTTCTCTCCCTGGATTAAGCCTTATGGTTTCTTTGATTCTCTGGTCTCCTTTTTAGCTCCTTTCATTTTTCTCTCATTATAGGATGAGGTTCTGTGCCTTTTCCTTTCTCCCAGGGTTGCTTCAATGAAAAAAATCAAAGCACACCTGGTAGAAGGTCCAAACAATCCACCAGTACAAGCAAGGAGCTTTGCAGAGGACTGACCAGTGGCATACAGTATCCAAATACATAACAAAAGAATACATGCAACACATTCTAAAAACACTTTCAGAAGTGGCAGGCCCTAAACAGTGTATGACCCCTTTTTAATGTAGTAGTATGTGTAGGTAAAGGACACATAACAAATTACAAAATCATGTAAAGGAGAGAAACCTAGACAAAATAAAGAAATGGAAGAATTATCTTCAAAAAAAAGTCCACAAAGAAAGAACACCCAGAGAATTGCTCCAAACATATATAAACAATATATCTGAATAAGAACTTAGAAATCACCATCATAAGACTTAAAGCTGGGCTTGAGAAAAAAAGCATAGAAAAGAGCAGAGACTTTATTCCTTCAGAAATCAAAGATGTAAGAAATAGTTATGATGAATTAAGATGCTATAAATGAGATGCAAAATAAACTAGACACAGTGAAAGTGAGGATGGAAGAAGAAGTGATTGGGTGAAATAGAAGATAAAATTACAGAAAGTTGTGAAGCTGAAAAAAAAGAGGGAAAAACATTGCTAGACAACAAGGGGGAAAATTAGAGACCTAAATGATTCAATGAAACAAAATAACATTCATATCATAAAAGTTACTGAAAAATAAGAGAGAGAAACAGGCAGAAGTTTTATTTTAACAAATTATAGCTGAGAATTTCCCTAATTGAGGGAATAAAACATGCATCCAAGTCCAAGAGGCACAGAGAACTCCCTTCAAAAACTAGAAGAAAAAAAAATCATGCCAACAGCATGACATATCATACTGAAACTGGCGAAATACAAAGATAAAGAAAAAAATTTTAAAGCAGATAGGGACAAATGGCCCTTAACATACAAGGTAGACACATAAGGATAGTAGCAGGTCTGTCCACTGAATCTTGGCAGGCCAGAAGAGAATGGCAGGAAATATTCCATGTCCTGAATAGGAAAAATATGCAGCCAATAAACCTTTGTCCAGCAAGCCTGTCTTTCAGAATATGAGGAGATATAAAGGCTTTCCCAAGCAAACAAATCTAAGGAAGTTCATGACCACTGAACCAGACCTGCAGGAGATCCTAAGGGGACCTCTATGACTGTAAAACAGCAAAAACTACAAAGGACCAGAGACATCACTATGAGCATGAAACCTATAGATAACACAGTGACACTAAATCCATATCTTTCAATAATCACTTTGAATATAAGTATACTAAATGCTCCAATCAAAAGACATAGGTTACCATAATGGATTTAAAAAATCCATCTAAATGCTGCCTACAAGAGATTCATTTTAGACCTGAGGAAATGTGAGGATTGAGAAATATCTAACATGCTGCTGAATATCAAAAGAAAGCTAGAGTAACCATACTTATATTAGACAAACTAGATTTTAAAACAAAGACTGTAAAAAGAGATGAAGAATGGCATTATATTATTAATATTTGAAGGATGTATCCATTAAGAAGTGCTAACAATTGTAAATGTATATGACCCCCATGTAGAAAACCCAAATATATAAATCAATTAATCTTAATCATAAATAAATGTACATAAAACAAGATCATGATTGTAAGGGACTTAAATACTCCACTTACAGCAATGAACAGATCATCTAGGCAGAAAATCAATAAAGGAACAATGGCTCTGAATGATACTTTGGACCAGATGGACTTTAAATATATATTCAAATCTTTTCATCCCAAAGCAGAACACAAAACATTCTGTAAAATAGGTCACAAACTGGGTAACACAACAGACCACAACAAGCATAAAAATATTGAGATACATCCATTCATACTTTCAGATTATGACGCTGAAACTTGAAATCAAACATGGGAAAAAATTGGGAAAGCATCCATACATGGAGGTTAAAGAACATTCAACTAAAGAATGAATGGGTTAACCAGGAAATTAAAGACGAAATGTAAAAATATTGGGAAACAAATGAAATTGAAAACATGACTGTCCAAACCCTCTGGGATGCTGCAAAGTCAGTCCTAAGAGTAAAATACACTGCAAGTCAGGCCGATTTCAAGAAGCAAGTAAAGTCCCAAATACACAAACTAACTTCACATCTAAACACAGCAGTAAAGAAAGCCCAAAGCCAGGAGAAGAAGAGAATAAAGATTAGAGGAGAAATAAATAATATAGAATTTTTAAAAAGTAGAATGGATCAATCAATCTAAGTCTTGTTTTTTAAAGGAATAAACAAAATTGACAACCCCCTAGCCAGGCTTCTCAAAAAGAAAAGAAAAAAAAACAGATCCAAAGAGATAAAATCATGAAAGAGGAGAGATCACAACCAGCACTAAAGAAATACAAACAAGTATTATAGAATACTATGAAAAATTATATGCCAACAAACTGGACAATCTGGAAGAAATAGAAAAATTCCTAGAAACCCAAACACTACTAAAGCTCCAAAGGGAAGGAATAGAAAATTTGAACAGACCCATAACCAGCAAAGAAATTGGTTATCAAAAATCTCCAAAATAAGAGTCCTGGGCCAGATGGCTTCTAGCGGGAATTTTATCAGACATCTAAAGAAGGGTTAATACATATTCTTCTTAAGCTTTTCCAAACAATAGAAATGGAAGGAAAGCTTCCAGACTCATTCTATGAAGACAGCATTACCATTGTTCCCAAACAGAAAAAAAGCCCCACTAAAAAGGAGAACTACAGGCCAATATCTCTGATGCACATGAATGGAAAAATTCTCAACAAGATAATAGCAAATCAAATTAAACTATACATAAAGAATTATTCACCATGATCAAGTGGGATTCATTTTTGGACTGCATAACTGTTTCAATATTCACATATCAAGCAACGTGATGCATCACATTAATAGCAGAAAGGATAAGAACAATGTTATCTTGGGGCATCTAGGTGGCTCAGTCGGTTAAGTGTCTGACTTTAACTCAGGTGATGATCTCATGGTTTTTAGGGTCAAGCCCTGCATCAGGCTCTGTGCTGACAGATGAGAGCCTGGACCTACTTTGGATTCTCTGTCTCCTTTTTCCATCCCTCCTTACTCATGCCCTGTCTCCCTTTGTCTCAGAATTGATTAAAAGTTAAAAAAAAACCATATATAATACTGCCAATAGGTGCAAAAAAAAAGCTTTTGAAAAAATACAGCACGCATTCTTAATAAAAACCCTTGAGAAAATCGGTATAGAAGGAACATACCTTGACATCATAAAAGCCATATATGAAACACCCACAGCTAATATAATCCTCAATGGGGAAAAACTGAGAGCTTTCTCCCTGAGATCTAAGCACGACAGGGATGTCCACTCTCACCACTGTTTTTTGACATAGTGTTGGAAGTCCTAGCCTCAGCAATTGGACAAAATAAAGAAATAAAATGCTTCAAAATGAGATATTGCCATTTGTGGTAACATAGACCAATCTAGAGGGTGTTATGCTATGTGAAATAGGTAAGACCAAAAAAATGACAAATACCATATGATCTCACTCACATGTCGAATCTAAACAACAAAATAAAGAAATAAAAATCAGAAGCAGATTATTAATACAGAGAATAAATTGTTGGTTCCGAGAGGAAATAGGTATCAGGGAGATGGGCAAAATATGTAAAAGGGATTAAGAGGTACAAATTTCCCTTTATAAAATAAATAAGTCACAGAATTGAAAAGTACAACATAGAGAATATAGTCAGTATTAAATTAATAATATTGTATGGTGACAGATAATTATACTACACTTACGTGGAGTTTTGTGTAATATACATAATTGTGAAACCACTTTGTTTTATACCTGAAAATAATATAACATTGTATGTCAACTATATTTCAAAAATAGTTTAAAATGTTAAAAAATAATTAATAGACCTGAAGTACACTTCAGAGTACCAATTTCTTCTCTGTAGCTTATTTTCGTTTTCATAACTAGATCTGTAGAAAAATTCTGAGTATATTAATCAAAGATAAATTATTTACATTCTCTTTTTCTAATCATATGATATGAGGGGCACATAGTTTGCTCAGTCAGTGAAGTGTCAGACTTCGGCCCAGGTCATGCTCTCTCCATTCCCAAGTTTGAGCCCTGCGCTGGGTTCTGTCCTGACAGCTCAGAGCCTGGAGCCTGTTTGAGATTCTGTGACGCCCTCTCTCCTTCTGTTCCTCACCCATTCACACTCTTTCTCTCTCAAAAATAAACAACATTAAATTAAAAAATATGATATGGTAATTATTTGCACATACATTAACACAAATAAATAAAACTGATCAACTACTATGATACACTGTTGGCGCCTTTATAAAGTTTATGCTCTGAGTAAAGGGATAATATGTAAAAATAAGTAATATTAAAATATCAGTTTGAGACTCTATATTCAAGACATTCATAATTGCCAAGTGATTTTTTTAAAGAAGTAGGAGATTTTCTAGAGTTCTATGTTTGAGTTAGGTCAGTATATGTGGCTTCTCAGGAGGCTATAAAATTTGAGCTATCTTCAGAACAACTTTTTATATGTGAAAAGAAGTCCACATCCTGAAAATATCCAGGCCAGTGTTCTTTGGAGTTTGTAGGCTGGTCATAAAATCAAAGTGGATTTTTATCAAATAGCATGGATCAAAATAGCACTGGAAACATGAAAACATGGATTTAGGTCTTGCTCTTCTCCTAAATATTTTGGGGTCCTGCATAAGTTACTTGATTTTGCAGTAATTTTATTTTCTCATCAGTAAAGTGGTTTTAGGTTGGAGTAGCATATGTGGAAAATAAATGAGTTTTCCCAGAAATAAACATACTGTTCAAAAAAAAATCAAATTCTATTCTTGTTATTGAAAATATATGGAACTATACAGAGCCAGTGTGTACAGAAACACTGACTATATGCACAGTACTACTAAAAGGAAATTCATTTATATTGACTATAATTGACGTTTTAGAGGTCACTCTGCAGTGATAGGGTGGACTTCCCACACATATAATGTAGTTCAGATGTCAACTGATGACACCACATGCACATACAAAATGTATATTAAAATGATAGATATTTACATAATAAAACAAATTAAAATGAAAATACAACAATCCAAACTCTCTGGGAATCAGCAACAGTCCTAAGAGGAAAGTATATTGCAATCCAGGCCTATTTCAACAAACTAGAAAAAGCACAAATTCAAATTCTAACAGAGTACCTAAAGGAACTAAAGGGAGAGCAGCAAGGGAACCACAAACCCTGAAAAAAAGAAATAATAAAGATCAGGGCAGAAATAAACAAAATAGAATAAAAAAAACCAGCTGAACAGATCAATGAAACCAACAGTTGCTTTTTGAAAAAAATGAACAAAAATGATAAACCTCTGGCAAGGCTCCTCAGAAAGAAAAGAGAGAATAGGCAAATAGACAAAATCATGAATGAAAATGGATCTATTAAAACCAATCCCTCAGAAATACAAGCAATCACAGAGATTACTATGAAAAACTATATGCCAACAAACTGGACAATCTAGAAGAAATGGACAAATTCCTAAACATACGTTCACTACAAATATTCAAATGGGAAGAGATAGAAAATATGAACAGACCCATAACCAGCCAAGAAATCGAATCCATTATCAAAAAATTCTCAATGAATTAGAGCCCAGGACCAGATGGCTTTGGAGGGGAATTCTACCAGACATCTAAAGCGGAGTAAATACCCATTTTTCTCAAGCTATTCCAAAAAACAGAAATAGAAGAAAAACTTCCAAACTCATTCTATGAAGCCAGCATCACTTTGATTCCCAAACCAGACAGAGACTCAACAACAACAACAAAAGAACTACAGGCCAATATCCTTAATGAATACAGATGTAATAATACTCAACAAGATAATACCAAATCGAATCCAAGAGCATATAAAAAGAATTAGCCCTCATGATCAAGTGGGATTCATTCCTGGGTTACAAGACTGGTTCAAAATTTGCAAATCCACCAATGTGATAGATACATCATGTTAACAAAAGGAAACATAAAAACCATATGATCCTCTCGATAGGTGCAGAAAAAGCATCTGAAAAAATGCAGCATCTGTTCTTTTTTTTTAATACATAGTTTATTGTCAAATTGGTTTCCATATAACACCCAGTGCTTCTCCCCACAAGTGCCCCCATCCATGACCATCACCTCCCTTCCCCCCTCTCCTTCCCCTTCAGCCCTCAGTTCATTTTCAGTTTCAGTAGTCTCTCATGATGTGTGTCCCTCTCTCTCCCCAACACTCTTTTCCCCTTCCCTCCCCATGGTCCTCTGTTAGGTTTCTCGTTAGACCTATGAGTGAAAATATATGGTATCTTTCCTTCTCTGCCTGACTTATTTCACTTAGCATGACACCCTTGAGGTACACCCACTTTGCTACAAATGGCCAGATTTCATTCTTTCTCATTGCCATGTAATACTCCATTGTGTGTGTGTATATATATATATATATATATACACCATGTCTTCTTGAACCACTCATCAGGTGATGGACATTTAGGCTCTTTCCATGTTTTGGTTATTGTTGACAGTGCTGTTATGAACATTGGGGTACATGTGCTCCTATGCATCAGCACTTCTGTATTCCTTGGATAATCCCTAGCAGTGCTATTGCTGGGAAATAGGGGAGTTCTACTGATAGATTTTTGAGAAACCTCCATAATATTTTCCAGAGCAGCTGTACCAGTTTACATTCCCACCAACAGTGTAGGAGGGTGCCAGTTTCTCCACATCCTCGCCAGCATCTGTAGTCTCTTGATTTGTTCATTTTAGCCAGTCTTACTGGTGTGAGGTTGTATCCTGATGATGAGTATCCTTGCTTGTTGCTGTTGGCTGAGCATCCATGCATAGGTCTGTTGGCCATCAGGATGTCCTCTTTGGAGAATTGTCTCATTATGTCTATGCCCGTTTCTTCACTGGATTATTCGTTTTTTGGGTGTGGAGTCTGGTGAGTTCCTTGTAAATTTTGGAGACTAGCCCTTTATCTGATATGTCATTTGCAAATATCTTTTCCCATTCCGTCGGTTGCCTATTAGTTTTCTTGATTGTTTCCTTTACAGTGCAGAAGCTTTTTATCTTGATGAGGTCCCAATAGCTCATTTTTGCTCTTGATTGCTTTGCCTATGGTGATGTGTTGAGTAGGAAATTGATGTGGATCATGTCAAGGAGGCTCTTTTCTGCTTTCTCCTGGAGGGTTTTGATGGTTTCCTGTCTCACATTCAGGTCCTTCACCCACTTTGAGTTTATGTTTGTGTATGGTGTAATAAAGCGATCTAGATTCATTCTTCTGCATGTTGCTGTACAGTTCTCCCAGCACCACCTGCCAAAGAGGCTGTCTTTTTCCCATCGGATACCCTTTCCTGCTTTGTCAAAGATTAATTGGCCGTATATTTGTGGGCCCAGTTCTGGGTTCTGTATTCTATTCCATTGGTCTGTGTGTCTGTTTTTGTGCCAATACCATACTGTCTTGATGATGACAGCTTTGTAGTGGAGGCTAAAGTCTGGGATTGTGATGCCTCCCATTTTGGTTTTCTTCTTCAATATAACTTTGGCTATTCAGGGTCTTTTGTGGTTCCATACGAATTTGAAGATAGTTTGTTCTAGCTTTGAGAGGAATGCTGGCACAATTTTGATTGGGATTGCATTGAATGTGTAGATTACTTTGGGTAATAATGACATTTTAACAATGTTTATTCTTCCGATCCATGAACAGGGAATGTTTTTCAATTTCTTGGTGTCTTATTCAATCTCATTCATAAGTTCTCTATAGTTTTCATCATATAGGTCTTTTACATCCTTGGTTAGGTTTATTCCTAGGTATTTGATGGTTTTTCGTGAAATCGTGAATGGGATCAGTTTCTTGATTTCTCTTTCAGCTGCTTCATTTTTGGTGTATAGGAATGAAACTGATTTCTGTACATTGATTTTGTATCCTGCAACTTTACTGAATTCATTAATCAGTTCTAGAAGGCTTCTGGTGGAGTCAGTTGGGTTTTCCATATAGAGTATCATGTCATCTGCGAAAAGTGAAAGTATGACTTCTTCTTTGCCAACTCTGATGCCTTTTATTTCCTTTTATTGTCTGATTGCTGATGCTAGGACGTCCAGCACTATATTAAAGAGTAGTGATGAGAGTGGACACCCCTGCTGTATTCCTGATCTCAGGGGGAAAGCTCTCCGTTTTTCTCCATTGAGGATAATATTGGCTGTGGCCTTTTCATAATCAGTTTTTATAATGTTTAGGTAAGTTTCTTCTATTCTGACTTTCTTAAGGGTTTTATTAAGAAAAGTTGCTGAATTTTGTCAAATGCTTTTTCTGCATCTATCGACAGGATCATATGGGTTTTTTTTCCTTCTCTTGTTACTGTGATGAATCACATTGATGGATTTGTGAATATTGAACCAGCCCTGTAACCCAGGAATGAATCCCACTTGATCATGATGGATAATTCTTTTTATGTGTTGTTGAATTCGATTTGCTAGTATCTTGTTGAGTATTTTTGCATCTGTATTCAGTAAGGATATTGGCCTGTAGTTCTCTTTTTTGGCTGGGTCCCTGTCTGGTTTGGGTATCAAGGTGATGCTTGCTTCATAGAATGAGTTTGGAAGTTTTCCTTCTATTCCTATTTTTTGGAATAGTTTGAGAAGAATAGGTATGAGTTCTGCTTTAAATGTCTGGTAGAATTCCCTTGGAAAGCCATCTGTGACTTCCTCTTGCAAGTTCTTCAAGGGAGAGTTCCTTCGTATTATCATTTTTGCTAGTTTTCTGTCTCTTGTCACCTTTAGAAATCTCGTTTTGCACTGTGCACCTGTTAATATTTCTCTGTTGAAGGAGGCTTATTGACTGTCCAGGGTCTGTCATTTCAGGAAATATTCTTTTAATGGTTTTCTCAGTTTCTCTTGTTGTGCCTTTGAATATTTTATTTCCCTACTCAGCAATATTTGGGACTCGCTGTCATGCACACTTTGGATTGTTTCTTGGTGTAGCCCTAAGAAAGAAAACAGACAGACAAACACAGAGGGAACAGTAACACACAAACGCACAGACAAATCCAACAAACAAACACATTAAAAGGGGATAGAAAATAAAGAGAATGGAGAGGAATGAGACGAAAAGAGGAGTAGAAGAAAAGAAAAAGAAAAAGAAAGCGAAAAAAATAAAGAGGTCAGAGACACTGAAGTACAGTGGACAGTCTAAAAGTGTATGACCAGTTGGGGGGAGTGGTAGGGATGAGATATAGGAGAATATATCCGGATTGCACGAAGGTTAAAAAAAAAAGGAGAAAGGAGAAAGGAAAATAAGGAGTATAAATTTTTAAAAGTGTAAGTGAAAAAAGTAATAATAATAAAAAATACATACAGAAGAAGGAGAAAAAAAATGAAGAAAAAAAGAAAAAAATTAGAAAAAAAAACAAAAAAAAAATCCCCCAGCAGCTCCCCCTCATGGATAGGAGTGGTTTGATGTGGTAGGTTGGAGGCTGCTCTCAGAGGCTCTGCCTTGGTGTGTGCAGAGATTAGATAGGTGGCACGCCAAGCTCCACTGAACTACGAACTGTAGGCCACTCTAATGAATCTGATCTCCTTGTGCTGAGGTTGAGCCGAGTTGTATTTTCCAGGCCCGCCTGGGTTCAAAGTTCCAGTCCTTGCACTTTTATGCTACCACAGATGGGATGTATTTGCTTTGGTGACTGGCTTCTTAGGGGGAGGAACTGGTTTGTCTTGGCTCAGGCAGGGATTTCGGCTGCCCCTGCCTGAGGAGAGATGCTCAGCAGGAGGTGAAGTGCGTTCGCACCATCACAGATCCAACCCCCAGTGGGGATCGCGTTTGTGTTGGGGGAGGAATGAGTGTGTAGCTGTTGCTGGAGGCACCGGGAGCTGCTGGAAATGAACTGGGTGCTCCTGCAGCCTGTGTGTGCACCCAGGTCTCGACCGCCGCCAACTCCCGGCCCAGATCATGCAGAGGTGGGGGCTATTTTTCCCCTGTTGGCACCCAGGATTCAGGTTTCGCACAGCCAATGCTGGGGGCGAGATGCACCGTGGAAATGAGGTGCGTGCTCCCACTCCCAAAATTGAGGTCAAAGTGAGCACCCCTGACACCGCCGCTGCTGTGGCTGCGGTCTCCTCGCCAAGATGGAGCAGGGCTGGAAGCTGTTCCTTCCCTTGCACCACCTGGGTTCGGGATTTAGGCTACCCAGCAGTTATCTATGGAGTGAGCTCCTCTCTCCAAGCGCGGTTAAGCATTCTTTACCTCTTCCCCAGGGATAGTACTATGAGCGTGTTCAGTCTCTCTGTCTCTTCCTTTTGTCTCTCGGGCTCCACGTGCTTGCCCCGCATTGGGCTGGGGTTCCTCCCTCCCCTGCCCATCTGGGGCTAGCCCGTTTTCCAATCTCCCCAGTTCACACTCACTCACTCAGGTATCCTTCAGGTTCTCTTCCTTCTGGAGTCCGTATTTTCTCCTTCGGCTCTTGCAGATGAGAGTAATGTCCTTCTCAGTTCAACAGATGGGGCGGACGAAGTTTACAGAGCTCCCTTCCTCTCCGCCATCTTGGCTCGTCCCGGATTTGTTAATACTGAACCAGCCCTGTATCCCAGGAATGAATTCCAGTCAATCATGATGGATAATTCTTTTAATATGCTATTGAATTCTATTTGCTAGTATTGTGTTGAGTATTTTTGCATGTGTATTCATTAAGGATATTGGTCTGTAGTTTCCTTTTTTGCTGGGTCTCTGTCTTGTTTGGGAATCAAAGTGATGCTGGCTTCATAGAATGAGTTTGGAAGTTTTCATTCTATTTCTGTTTTTTGGAATAATTTGAGATAAATGGGTATTAGCTCTATTTAAATGTCTGGTAGAAAATCCCTGGAAGCCATCAGGCCCTGGGCCCTTTTTTATTGGGAAATTTTTGATATCTGATTTAATTTCTTCACTGGTTACCATCCTCCTCATACTTTGTATCTCTTCCCATTTTCTCATTTGAATTCTTGTAGTGAATGTATGTTTAGGAATTTGTCCATTTCTTCTAGATTGTCCAGTTTGTTGGCATATAGTTTTTCATAGTAATCTCTTATGATTGCTTTTATTTCTAAGGGATTGATTTTAATAGTTCCATTTTCATTCATGATTTTGTCTATTTTCCTATTCTCTCTTTTCTTTATAAGGAGCCTGGTTAGAGGTTTATCAATTTTGTTTATTTTTTTTAAATGTTGGTTTCATTCATCTGCTGATTTTTTTTAATTCTATATTGCTTATATATGTCCTGATCTTTATTATTTATCTACTTCTTCTGGGTTTGGAGTGATAATTAATAAAAACTCCAGAGAAGGTAAGTAAAGAAGGAACTTATATAAACATCATAAAAGCAATTTATGAAAACCCACAGCTAATATCATCCTCAATGGGGAATATCTGAGAACTTTCCCCCTGCAATCAGGAACACGACAAGGATGTCCATTCTCATCACTATTGTTTAACATAGTTCCGAAGTCCCAGCATCAGCAATCAGACAACAAAAGGAAATAAAAGGCGTTAGAGTTGGCAAAGATGAAGTCAAACTGTCACTTTTCACAGATGGCATGATATTCTACATAGAAACCCTGACAAACTCCACCAGAACCATACAAAAACTGATCCATGATTTCAGGAATGTCACAGGGTACAAAATCAACATACAGAATCCAGTTGCATTTTTTGTATACCAATAATGAAGCAAAAGAAAGAGAAATCAGGAAATTGTTCTGATTCACAATTGCAGAAAAAAAAATCATAAATTACCTAGGATTAAACCTAACAAAAAATGTAAAAGACTTGTACAATGAAAAATATAGAATTATCATGAAAGAAAGTAAAGAAGAAAAAATGAAAAGAAGAAGACACAATGAAATGGAAAAATATTCCATGTTCATGGATTGGAAGAATAAACATTGTTAAAATGTCATTAATACCCAAAGCAATTTACACATTCAATGCAATCCCCATCGAAGTTGCACCAGCATTCTTCTCAAAGCTAGAACAAACTATCCTCAAATTCGTATGGAACCACAAAAGACCCTGAGTAGCCAAAGTAATGTTGAAGAAGAAAACCAAAATGGGAAGCATCACAATCCCAGACTTTAGCCTCCTCTACAAAGCTGTAACCATCAAGACAGTATGGTATTGGCACAAAAACAGACACACAGACCGATGGAATAGAATACAGAACCCAGAACTGGACCCACAAATATACGGTCAATTAATCTTTGACAAAGGAGGAAAGGTATCCAATGGGAAAAAGACAGCCTCTTTAGCAGATGGTGCTGGGAGAACTGCACAACAACATGCAGAACTATGAGACTTGACCACTTTATTACATTATACACAAACATAAACTCAAAATGAATGAAGGACCTGAATGTGAGACAGGACACCATCAAAACCCTAAAGAAGAATGCAGGAAGTGGCCTCCTTGACCTCAAACACAGCAATTTCCTACTCAACACATCCCCAAAGGCAAGAGATTTACCAACAAAAATGAACTATTGGGACCTCATGAAGACAAAAAGCTTCTGCACTGCCAAGGAAACAATCAAGAAAACTAATAGGCAACTGACGGAATGGGAAAAGATATTTGCAATTGACAATCGGATAAAGGGCTATTTCCAAAATCTACAAGGAACTCACCAAACTCCACATCCGAGAAATGAATAATCCAGTGAAGAAATAGGCAGAAGTCATGAATAGACATTTTTCCAAAGAGTACATCCAGATGGCCAACAGACACATGAAATGATATTTAGCATCACTCATCATCATTGAAATACAAATCAAAACCACACTGAGATTCCACCTCATGCCACTCAGAGTGGCTAAGATGAACACATGAAAATAATATAGGTGCTGGCCAAGATGTTGAGAAAGGGGCATCCTCTAACACTGTTAATGGGAATGTAAACTGGTACAGCTTCTCTGGAAAACAGTGTGGAAGTTCTTCAAAAAACTATCAGTAGATCTCTCTTATGGCCTAGCAATGGCACTACAGGGGTTTTACCCAAGGGATACAGAAGTGCTGATGCATAGGGGTACATTCATTCCAATGTTCATAGCAGCACTTTCAACAATAGCTTAATCATGAAAAGAGCCTAAATGTCCATCAACTGATGAATGGATCAAGAAGATACGGTTTATATATACAATGGAATACTACATGGTCTTTAGAAAAATGACATATGACCATTCATAGCAAAGTGGATGGACCTCAAGGTTGTCATGCAAAGTGATATACGTCAGGTGGAGAAGGACAGAGACCATATGTTTTCACTTATAGGTCTAACAGAAGAAACCTAACAGAGGATCATGGAGAGTGGAAGGAGGAAAAAGAATTGGGGAGAGGGAGGGAGGTAAATCATGATAGACTGTTGAATACTGATAAGAAACTGAGGGCTGAAGGGGGTAGGGGGATGGAGAAGGGGGGTGATGGTCATGGAGGAGGGCACTTGTTGGGAGGTGCACTGGGTGTTATATAAAACAACTTGACTATAAACTATAAATTAAAATTTTTATTTATTTCTGAGAGGGACAGAGACAGAGAGAGAGAGCGCACAAATGAGTGGGGGAGGAGCAGAAAGAGAGGGGGGCAGATGTTCCAAAGTGTGCTCTGTGCTGTCAGAAGAGAGCCCAGTGTGAGGCTCAAACACATGAACTGTGAGATCATGACCTAAGCTGAAGTCCAACGCTCAACGTGACTGAGCCATAATAGGTGCCCCATAATAAAGCTTTATAGAGAAATCAGGGTGGCTACTAAGTTGGTCTTAAAATGGCTTGAGGAGTAAGGAAAATGAGATTGGCTTGTGCTTTTATATGATTAGTGGCTGAGATCCTTAGGATCTTATAAAGAAGTCCAGGGTTTGTGTGGCTTAAGCTTCCTGCTGACACTAAAAAAGAGGTATCACTCAATTTTTCTTACCAGCTTTTCCAGATACAGGGCATAAGGCAAAGGAATTATGGTGGGAATTGAACACGGTAAACAGTGAGCCATCAAAAATGAAGTCAACCTTTTAATTATACTCATGGATGGTACACCTTAATATCATGGAATTTGAAAGTTGAACTATAAAGTGTTTAAGCTTAACTTTGTATAATATTTTTAGTTCATAAAGCATTTCTGCCTACATGTAAAATTTAGTTTTATCCCCTGATTTCAAAGATGAAGATACTGAGACTATGAAGAAGTTTCTTTTCTATAATCATATCTAGTAAAATAAATGTATCATCATATTACTGAAAATGCCCCTTAGTTGTGGAATTACTCTTTTTGAGTCTGTTTATATTGTGGTCTCTAGCAGAAAAAAATATGTTGGACTTTTTGTCCTTTGTTCTTACCCAAATGTTTGTATTATGGAGCTAGGCGATGTGTATTTATACTTCTGAAGTTGATCCAATAGACCATTACTAAAACTCTAATATATTCAAGGAACTTCACTAGGTGCTGAGAGAATATAGAAATTAATAAAAACTGTCACCAGACTTCTAGAAGCTTATCATATAACACATCGATTGAATAATCATTTGGTGATGAATTCATTTACCATAGGATGCAAATATAGAATATATAAAATACTATTATGTTAAATAACTATAAAATTAATTAAATGCTAATTATGTCCAAGTCCCAATACTACTTTGTTAATTAACCATAAAATTAGTTAAAATCTTTGCTTATTTTGCTTTCCAAGATTCAACTTTAATTGGTTGATCTGTATTGATTATAAGGACTATGCACAGAGCAAATAGAACAACCCAAATATTCTGAAGTTTAAGTGAAACTACAGAAAACTAATTATTAGAGATTGTGTTTCATATTAAAAAGTATAATGTGGTATTGAGTATAATGCATTTTAAACTTGCATTGATTGTATCAGAAATATATTAACTAATAAAACATTTAATTTATTGACTGCATTTTTATGGCAAATGTTAATTTATATTTCCAAATGACATTTTGATGACAAATACAATTATTTTTATCATTGTCATTCATTTATTCAGTTATATATATTTTTACCTATATCTATATATCTAATCTCTATCTATATAGTATGTTTTATGAGCTAAGATGGCAGCATGGTAAAAGGACCCTTGGCTTATCTTGTCCCTCAAACACAACTAGAAAACAATCTGGGATGCCTGTGTGGCACAGTCATTTAATCACCTAACTCTGGGATTTGGCTCAGTTCATGATTTTCTGGTTGATATATCACATGCACACACACATATATATCATATTTATATATATATGATGGAATATTTGGCAATGAGAAAGAATTAAATCTTGCCATTTGCAACAATGCGGATAGAATTGGAGGGTATTATGCCAAGTGAAATAAGTCAGTCAGAGAAAGACAGATATCATATTTTCACCCATATGTGGAATTTGAGAAACTTAACAGAAGATAATGGGGGAAGAGAAGGGGAAAGTAGTTTCAGAGAGGAAGGAAAACCATAATAGATTCTCAAAAACAAAGAACAAACTGAGAGTTGATGCGGGGGTGGGAGAGAAGGGAAAATGGTGATGGGCATTGAGGAGGGTACTTGTTGGGATGTGTACTGGGTGTTTTATGTAAGTGATGAATCATGGGATTCTACTCGGAAGCAAAGAACACACTGTTTACACTGCATGTTAGCTAACTTGACAATAAATTATATTTTAAAAAAGGAAAACACAACAAGATAACTATCAAAGCATTCTGACTAGGATGACTGACAGAACAAAATCCACAACTAGAGGGAGAGACAAGGCTACATTAAGGAACATGCAGAGATATAGTTTGGGGAGAAATGGATCATGGGTGTTATGGAGGGAAAGGAGCCCTGGTAATGGAGAATCGCAAGAGAAGGAGGAGCAACAGGGGGACACACCAGTAGAACACTTCCCCAAAGCCATTGGTTGGGAAAAGAAGAGGGACTGATTTTCATGAGTTTTTGCAATCAGTGTGTCTTGAGGACTGGAGTATTAAATGTCCATAGGCCTTACCGAAATAGAGCCCTGAGGGTGCTGCCCAACTCCTAGAAAGAGGACAGGCAAACAACCCAAGGACAGAAGGTATGGAAACAGCATTTTATGAACCCTTGGTGCATACAATGGAGAGGTTATTTGCTCTTCTTGGAGCATTTCCCTGAATGGTAACATTCAGAGAGATACCTTTTGGGGAAAAAAGAAACTTTCATGTGCCAATTTCTCCCATCCCCTAGCATAAATGCAGAGCCACCAGCTGAGGGCAGCTTAGCGCCCACATTGGCTGCTTAGCCTACTTGTTCCAAGACCCATGTCGATGCAACTTGGTGTTACTGCACTTCTAGGTAAAATCTTCCTCAGGCACAGGGCAGGAAGACATTCCCACAGAAAACCAGCACAGACCTCTGCCGATATCATGTTCCCAAAGGCTGGAGTTTAAAAGTCAGCAGGCTTGGCTTGGATAGAGTCCTAAGGGCACTGTGATACTCCTGGATAGAAGGCAGGCAAACAATCCTGACACAGATATTATGAAAAATTCATCTAAAAAATGCCTGGGACACACAGAAGGGAGATTATTTACTTTTTCTGAGAACTGCCCTGAGAGAAGCAAGAAGGGAGAGATGCCTCTCTTGGGACAAAGGAGCTGGGGATCATCATTTCCCTTCCCTGCCCCTCAGCATAAACACAGAGCTACCTGCAGCAAACAGCACAATGCCCATATTTGCTGCCTAGCCTACTTACACCAGGTCCCACACACCTGCACTATGCAGCTACTGTGCTACTCAGTCAAGTTTGCCTCAGCTCTAGTGTGGCAGGCCCCTTCAGCAGAAAAGCAATAGAAACCTCTGCCCAAACCATGTCTCCCAACAGGAAAGTTTCACAAGGGTTCAGTTCTAAGTGGAAGTAGTATCTGGTCTCATTTAAAAAGCAGACCAGAGTTCACCTAGTTAAAATTTACCTCGCACTGGCCAAAACCCAAAAATTGCCCACTGCAGGTAAGGAGAGCCTCTCCAGACTACTGGTCTAAGGATAGAGCACCCAAAACATAGGAGCCCTGTGCACTCAGCACACTCCAGAGACATTCTCTGAAGTGCCTGGTTGTGGAATACATATGATCTCTTCTCCACAAAGCCATTAGTCTCAGAAACAGTAAACATTAACAGGTTTTTCTAACATGGAGAATAAAACGGAGACTTAGACGAAATGCCAAGACTGAGGAATTTATCCCAAAGGAAACAAGATAAGGTCATAGCCAGGGACCTAATCAAAACAGATATAAGTAGGATGCTTGATGGAGAATTTAAAGCAAAAATTATAAGAATAATCACTGGGTTTCAGACAAGAGCAGGAGACTTCAGGGAGGCCTTACCACAGAGATAAAAACGTTAAAAAACAATCCATCAAAAATGAAAAAATGCAATAACTGAAAGTTGATATAGATGGATGCAATGAATATAAGGATGGAAGAATCAGAGGATGAAATGGTGATATAGAAGATAAAATAAAGGAAATTAATAAAGCTGAACAAAAAAGAGAAAAATTATACAACATGAGAACACATTTAAGGAGCTCAATGACTCCATCAAATGTAATGTCATTTATAATATATGGGTCTCAGAAGAAGAATGAAGAGAAAAGGGGGCAGAAAATTTATTTGAGAAAATCGTAGCTGAAAATATCTCTAATCTGGGGAAGGAAACAGACATCCAACTCCAGAAGGCACAAAAAACTCCCATCACAATCAACAAAAGCAGGCAAATACTAAGACATATTGTAATTAAATTTACAAAATTCAATGACAATGAAAAATATTCTAAAAGCAGCAAGACAAACGAAGTTCCAAACTTACAAGGGAAGATTCATAGGCTAGCAGCAGATCTTACAACAGGAGCTTGGCAAGCTAGAAGGGAGTGAAACGATATATTTAATGTGCTGAATGTAAAAAAATCTACAGCCAATAATACTCTATCAGCAATTAAATCATTCAAAATAGAGGAATAAATAAAGAGTTTCCCAGACAAACAAAATCTAGGGAGTTGGATGAATGCTAAGCCAGACCTGCAGGGAATGTTCAAGAGGACTCTAAGTGGAAAGGAAAGACCAAAATTTGCAGAGAAGAAAGGGAACAGAGAAATTCTCCAGAAACAAGAAAACAAGTAAGAAAATGGCAAAAATACATATCTATTAATGATGGGCATTGAGGAGGAAACTTGTTGGGATGAGACTGGGTGTTGTATGAGATTAATCAGGATAATCTACCCCCGAAACCATGAGCACACTATATACACTAATTTTAAGTAACTTGACAATAAAATATATTTTTGACAATAAAATATATTAAAAATAATGAATGAATGAATGAATGAATGAATGAATAAATAAATAAAATACTTACTCTGAATGTAAATGAATAAAATGTTCCATTAAAAAAACATAGGGTATCAGAATGGAAAATAAAAAAGACCCATCTATATGCTGCCCTACAAGAGACTCATTTTAGACCTAAAGATGTATGCAGATTGAAAGTGACAGTGTGTGGGGCACCTAAGTGGCTTAGTCATTTCATTGTCTGACTCTTGATTTCAGTTCAGGTTATGATATCAAAGTTTGTTGGTTCAAGTCCCACATCAGGCTCCATGACAATAGTGCAGCATTTCCTTGGGATTCTCTCTCTCTCCCCTCTCATCACTCCTCCCCTACTCTCTCTTTCTCTCTCCCTCTCTCAAAATAAGTAAATAAACTTAAAAAATAAAGTGGGTGAAGAAACATCTATCATGCAAATGGACATCCAAAGAAAGCTGAAGCAGGAATACTTATATCATCCAAGCCAGACTTTAAACCAAAGACTGTAACAAGAGATGAAGCAGGGTACTATAGTACAATAAAGGGGACTATCCAACAAGAAAATCTAAAAATGGTAAATATTTATGCTCCCGACATGAAAGAAGTATATAGAACAATTAACACAAACATGAAGGAGCTCATTTATAATAATAGAATAATACTAGAGAACTTTATCAACCCACTTACATCCTTGGATAGATCATATAAGGAGAAAATTAGCATGCAACAATGGCTTTAAAAGACACCCTGGAAAGGATGGACTTAACAGATACATTCAGAATATTTCATCCTAAAAAAACAGAATACACATTCTTTTCAAGTGCATATGAACATTCTCCAGAAGAGATCACATATGAGGCCACAAATCAAACCTCAACAAGTACAAAAAGATTGAGATCGTACCATACATATTTTCTGATCACAACACTATGAAACTTGAAGACAACCACAAAGAAAACATCCGACGGAACATAAATACATGGAACATAAGAAAATGCTAACAAACAATCAATGTCTCAAGTAGGAAATCAAAGAAGAAATTTAAAAAAAACATTGAAACATGTGAAAATGAAAATTCAATAGTCCAAACTCTGGGATTCAGCAAAAGTAGTCTTAAGTGCAAAACATGTGGCAAGACATGCCTACTTCGAGAAGCAAGAAAAAAATCTCAAAAAAAACAACAACAACTAAACTTACACCTAAAGAAGTCAGAAAAACAACAACAAATGAAGCCTAAATACAGCTGAAGAATGGTAATATTAAATATTAGCAGAGAAATAAATTGTATAGTAACCCCCCCTAAACAAAACAGTACAGATCAATGACACTAGATGTTGGATCTTTGGAAACAAAAAACTGATAAACTCTGATCCAGACTTATGAAAAGGAAAAGAGAAAGGATCCAGATTTTAAAAAAATCACGGATAAGAGAGGAGAAATAAAAACTAATATTGTAGAAATAGAAACAATTATAAGAGAATATTATGAAAAATATTGCAAACAAATCGGACACCTAGAAGAAAGGGATAAATTCTTAGAAACATAGACAATCAAAACGAAAACATGAAGAAATAGAAAACTTGAACAGACATAATACCAACAAAGAAATAGAATCAGTAATCAAAAGTCTCTCAACAAACAAAAGTCCAGGGCCAGATGGATTCACACAGCGAATCCTACCAAACATTTAAAGAAGAATTAGTACTTATACTTCTCAAACTGTTCCAAAAAGAAAGAAAGAAAGAAGGAAAATATCCTAACTCAATCAAGGATGCCAGCATTATCCTCATTGCAAAAGCAGATAATGACATCACTAAAAGAGAGAACTACATACCAATATTGCTCATGAACACGGATCCAAAAATTTTCGATAAAATACTAGCAAAACGAATTCAACAGTAAGTTAAAGGAATCATTCACCATGATCAAATGGGATTGATTCCTAGGCTGCAAGGGTGGTTTAATTTGCATAAATGAATCAAAATGATTTGTCATATTTAAAATATTTTTTATTGTTTATTTATTTATTTTAAATGGATTTTTTAAATTTCTTTATTTTATTTGGAGAGAGAGAGAGAGACAGAGAGTGAGCAGGGGAGGGGCAGGGAGAGAGAGAGACATGGAATCTTATGAATGCTCCAGGTTCTGAGCTGCTAGCACAGAACCTGATGTGTGGCTCAAACCCATAACTATGAGATCATGACCTGAGCTGAAGTCTAACACTTAACTGACTGAGCCACACAGATGCCTCAGTTTATTTATTATTTTTGAGAGAGACAGAGTGCAAGCAGGGGAGGGACAAAGAGAGAGGGAGACACAGAATCAGAAGCAGGATCCAGGCTCTGAGCTGTCAGCACGAAAGCCGGATTCAGGGCTCAAACTCACAAATTCTTGAGATCATGACCTGAATTGAAGTCAGATGCTTAACAGACTGAGCTAGCTAGGTGTTCCAGCCACATTAATTAAAGGAAAGTTACCATATTATCATTTCAATAGATGCAGAAAAAGCCCTTGACAAAACACAGCAACCATTTAATTAAAACAAAAACTCTCATGGGGGTCACTTGTGGGGAGAGGCACTGGGTGTTATATGGAAACCAATTTGACAATAAACTACTAAAAATTAAAAAAATAAATATATATATTTAATAAAAAAAGCCTCTCAACCAAGTAGGGATAAAAGGAACATACCTCAACATTGTAAAGGCCATATATTAAAGACCCACAGCTAATATTATCCTCAATGGGGAAAAACTGAAATATTTTCCTCTATGATCAGGAACAAGACAGGGATGTCCACTCTCACCATTTTTATGTAACATCGTACTGGAAGTCCTGTCCACAACTATCAAGAAACAAAAAGAGATAAAGGCATCCACATCGGCAAGGAAGATTTAAAACTTTCACTATTTGGAGATGACATGACAGTCCTTATAGAAAACTGGAAATATTCCACCAAAATTGCTAGAACTTATAGACAATTTCAGAGTGTCACAGGATACATAATAAATGTACATAAATTTATTGCATTTCTATACACCAACTACAAAGTAGCAGAAAGAGAGATCAAGGAATCAATCCCATTTACAATTGTACCAAAACCCATCAGATAGCTAGGAACAAACCTAATTAAAGAGGTAAGAGACTATACTCTAAAAAGTATAAAACACTGATGACAAAAATTGAAGAGGACATAAAAAATGGAAAAAATATTACATGTTCATGGATTGGAAGAATAAATATTGTTAAAGGCCTATATTACCCAAAGCAATCTACACATTTAATGTAATCACTATCAAAATACCACCAGAATTTTTCACAGAGCTGGAACAAGTTCCTAAAATTTGTATAGAATCACAAAGGGCCCCAAATAACCAAAGCAATCTATAAAGATAAAGGCAAAGCAGGAAGCATCTCAATTCTGGACTTCAAGTTATATTACAAATATGTAATGATCAAGATAGGAGGGCATTGGCACAAAACATGGATACATATATCAATGGAATAGAAGAGAAAACCCAGAAATAAAACCACAACTACATGGTCTTTGACAATGCAGGAAAGAATAAACTATTGAAAAATGACAGTCTTTTCAACAAATGGTGTTTGGAAAACTGGAAAGAAACATCCAAAAGAATGAAACTGGACCACTTTCTTACTCCATACACACAAGTAAAATCAAAATGGATGAAAGACTTGAGGGTGACACAGGAAGCGGTCAAAATCCTAGAGTGGAACACAGGCAGTAACCTCTTTGACCTCAGCCATAGCAACTTCTTTCTAGACACATCACTGAAGGAAATGGAACAAAAGCAAAAATAAACTATTGGGACTTCATCAAAATAAAAAGCTTTCGTAGAGCAAAGGAAACAATGAAATTAAAATGTAGGCTACAGAATGGGAGAAGATATTTGAAAATGACATATCTGATGAAGGGTCAGTATACAAAATATAGAATTTATAAAAATCAATCCACAAATAAAATAATCCAGTTAAAATATAGAAAGAAGACATGACTAGACATTTTCCCAATGATGACATACTGATGGTTAACAGACACATGAAACAGTGCTTAGGATCACTTATCATCAGGGAAATATGAATCAAAACCATGATGAAATATCATATCACACTAGACCAAAGGGCTAAAATACAACACAGGAAAACAGGCGTTAGTGAGGATGCTGAGAAAGGAGAATTTTTTTATTCTGTTGATGAGAGTGAAAACTCGTGTAAGCACTGTGGAAAAAAATATGGAGTTACTTCAAAAACTTAAAAATAGACTGCCCTATGATCCAGCAGTTGCACTAGTAGATATTTACTCAAAGGACACAAAAAATGATTAAAAGTGATACATGGGCCCAATACTTATAGCAGCATTATAAATAATAGCTAAATTATGTAAAGAACCCAAATGTCCAATGGATAAATAAGAAGAGGTATATTTAGTGGAATATTATTCAGCCATAAAATGAATGAAAGCTTTCCATTTGCAACAATGTAGGTGGAGCTAGAAAGTATTATGCTAAGCAAAATAAGTCATTCATAGAAATAAAAAAGCATAGGATTTAACTCATATATGGAATTTAAGAAACAGAGCAAATGGACATAGAAGGGAAAAAAAGAGAGGGAAAATGAGAAAAAGGTTCTTAAGTATAGAGAACAAATTGATGGTTACCTGAAGGGAGGATGGGGAGGGAAATTAATAATGGAACTTGCAATGAATACCTGGTGTTGTATTTAAGCATTGAATTCTACACCTGAAACTAATATTATACTGTATGTTAGTTAAGTGCAATTTAAATAAAAATTTGGGGAAAATGTTTTTTAGTAACTTTATTTGAATTTCCTTGACACTGTTAAAGTAAAATACTAATATTGGAGAAGTAAGGCACAAATTTTCTATAATGGGTATTAAAAGAATGATTTAACCCTGAAAATTTAATATTGTAATTGATGCTCCTATATAGTCTAGTCGATAAATATCTGAGTGTGGATGTGGCATGGCAGTCCTTATAGTATTTTAGTTTATATGAAATTAGCATGAGATTAAATTACGACTTTTCATAAGGTAAGGTATTAAGATAAAATTATGATTTCAGGTTTCAGGAAGTTATTAGGAGGGAAACTTTCCACGCTAGAAAGGTAGAATTGGGGCACTTGGGTAACTCAAGTGGTTAAGCATCTGACTCTTGATTTTGTCTCAGGTCATGATCTCCCAGTTCATAGGATCAAGCCGTGCTGTCGCACAGAGTCTGCTTGGTAACCTCTCTCTCCCTCTGTCTCTGCCCATACTCTCTCAAAATAAACATCTAAAGAATAAAAGAAAGTTTGAATAATCAAAAGTAGAAAATAAAACATATATAAATTTGTTCAGTAACAGCAAGGTATTATATTTTATCAAATCTAGGATGCCATCAATTATAAGATACATTACACTTCATACTAATCAAGAGAACAGGTTTTACCTATTGAAGTCTTACATATCACGAGTTTTAAGGGGCATCTTATTTTTAGAGATGCGAGCATAAGAAAAAAAATCAATGAAATCCTTTATAGCCTGAAATCCTCTTTGAATATTCCAAAATTTACCAAGAATTATTTAAAGAAACTTTGTACTCAATGTTGTACAAGATTTAATAATTAAGCCACCATAAGGATAGTATGAAAGTCAATACTCCTGCAAGTTTCTACATTTGCAACAATGTTTCAAATGAAGTTATTTGCATTATCAACAGAGATGCTCATAATGCTTCATTATGTGTTTTGAAATACTGCTTTTCTCCTCTGTTATTAGTATTTGCTTTTCTTACAATGACATCTGAATAGATTTGTTGAATTTTAGTTATTTGATTTGAAAATTGCCTTCTCTATATGTTCTATGTGAAGTCAGAGCACTAGCTTTTTATGCCCCAAGACCTTAGAATTACAGGGAGAAGCAAGAGGCATATAGGTTACAGCAAATATTCACTCATTATGAAGTGATCAGTATACAAGGTTAAGGTTGGGGCCTAAAAGGAAGAAGACGTGATGTAAAGTAATGAGAAAAGTTAAATCTTCTTTTTTCCCAAGAATTTGGTCTTAATCTCAAA
Source organism: Suricata suricatta (assembly GCF_006229205.1). Lineage (NCBI taxonomy): Eukaryota > Metazoa > Chordata > Mammalia > Carnivora > Herpestidae > Suricata > Suricata suricatta. Next base: position 63,257,691 of record NC_043717.1, on the reverse strand, counting down.
GCTATGATACCCTGCGGAGTACTATCTAATGATCACTGGAGAGTATGACCATAAAATACCATATGTTTTCTAAAAAACAACTAGGATAGAAATTACCTATTCCTTGTCTGGAGCTAATAGGTTACAATCTATAAGTAAATAATCAGGTTTTTAAAAAATACATCTGAAAATGAATTGGGTTTTATATATTCATGTTTCCAGAATAATTTATACTATTTTGTAGAGGTAAGTATTGAATTTCCATAGCCCTAGAGAAGAACTAATCCAGAATGAGATTTTTTTTCATAAATAACTGCCTCAAAAATGTACTTAATAGAAAAATGTAAATGTCCACGTCATGCATTCAGTGTAAGATACATAACATTTTTATGACTTATTTTTCCCTTTCACAAAAGTGTATTCTCATGTGACTTTTAAGGAGAAGAAAAGTATAAGTATAACCCATTCAAATATTAGTGCCCTCCCCTATTACATATACTCTTTGCCATGGTGTTCCACATCCTGTATCACTGACATTTTTAGGTTTTAGTTTTCAACTGAGTCTTCTTGCTAAGTTGAAAAGATGTTAGGCAAAGGAAATTGAGAGGTTGGAGTATGACATAAGTTGAAATTAAAACTAATAGGGACTAGTAGAAATTGAGAAATAACAAGGAAAAGTAAAATAATATGAAAAGAAGAAAATTAGGAAAAGTTTCTCTTTGCAACAGTATAAAAATGTTTCTGTACTATTCATTTACTGATGATCCGTGAATAGAAATATCTTTTTGAGGAGGTGAATCATGATATTGAAATCATGAAATACTTATTTCTTAATATATATTATTTCTGTAGAGTTTTATTATAGTGCAACTTCTACTTCTGCTTTTTCTAAAGCAACACAAAATTACTTGTTAAAAACAAAAAAGTGAGAGTGTTTTGTTCTCTGGGTTTCACTTGCTGTTCTGTGGGTTTTTTTTTTTAAATAAAACATGAGAAAGTTAAAAATAGCATGGCCACAGGAGAAGCATTAAAGGAACTGCACAGCTGAAAGTGAATTCAAAAAAAAATCATGAGCACAATAGGATGTTAATATGCCAGTACTTGTTTCTTTACTCTGTGCCATGCCTACAGGTCAAAGTCCATTTTTTTTTCAGCCTGGTATGTCCCCTATTTAAATTGGGAAATGGGTATTCTGTGATGCTACATAGAAATATCATCACCTTTAAAAACCACTTCACTTTTTTTTTAAAAATCATCTTTTCCCTCCTGAAACACCATGTTTTCTGTGTCTTTTTTAAATCAATAGTCCAGTATGACCAGCATACTACTCTACTATTTGCCTGAACAAAGAGGAAATATGCACGTGTGTGTGTGTGTGTGTGTGTGTGTGTGTGTGTGTGTGTGTGTGAGAGAGAGAGAGAGAGAGAGAGAGAGAGAGAGAGGTTGCTCTCAAACATTCATTGAATATAATCAAGATAAACTATTTCACAGGGTGTTGAACAAATATATTAAGAGGTCAACATATATCAATTTTAGTCTTGTCTTTTTCACAGTGTATATGAGAAAAAATTAACAAATAAACTATATTTTATGTAAGGTCAGACTCAAATTTAGATGGAATAGACAAAAATCTTCTTTTTTTATAATTTTATTTTATGTTTTTCCTTAATAGTTTATTGTCAAATTGGTTTCCATATAACACCCAGTGCTCTTCCCCACAAGTGCCCTCCACCATCACCACCGCTTCACTTCCCCTTCTCCCTCCCCCTTCAACCTTAGGTCCTTAGGTTCATTTTCAGTATTCAATAGTCTCTCAGGTTTTGCATCCCTCTCTCTCCCCAACTCTCTTTCCCCCTTCCCCTCCCCATGGTCCTCCATTAGGTTTCTCCTGTTAGACCTAAGTCTTCTTATAATTTGAGTTATGCAAGGAAAGATTTATCTTCCATTTACCCTTCACAAATTCCTAAATTAACATTTTTGTGGTGTCTTGAAATTTTCACATCATCTCTTTGGGATGAAGCACTGAAATCTCATCTCAAAATGGATATCATTTCAAATATAGGGAATATTTAAAGCCATTATCAAATATTAATTTACCTTGAGTGAATTTTGCTTTTAAAAAAGACAGAAGATAAATCTGTTATGATGGGGCAGGAAAGTTAGTCTCATAACCTGGATCTACTGTTGCAAGTTAGGTTCTGGATGGGCAAAGGGGATTTATAAAAGGTTAGAGGGAGACCTCTCCTACTTAATAATGTTGCCCAGGACTAACCTTTTTATGTTTTAACTTATTATTTTTATTTATTATTAACCATTTGCTTATTTTCCTTGATTATGAACACATTTCTTCTAGAAATTAGGTTATCCTATGCAATGATTTATTAAAACAGGCCCCATTGTTGTAGCTACTTTAAAAAGTATTTTCTTTAAGGTCACAGATTTTTACTAGGCTGCACTCTTATTCAAAGGTGATATTTTTGTTGCTTTATGTTTATTCAACCAGTTTTCTACAGATGTGTATATTCTAGTTTAAAGTGATGATGATGATGATGATGATGATGATGATGATGATGATGGTAACAATAAAAATCTTTGCATTTTACCACAGGGGGGAAATATTCCTACAAGTGTCCAAAGTAAATGGGATGTAAACTATGAGAACTTTTAAAATATCTTTAGATCCAATTGGAATTTGAAATAAATAATTAATTAACAGAAATAATTAATATTCATTGATGCTATATCACACATAAAACACAAAAGTGATGCTGATGAGAGTGCTGTTGGTACTAGGACAGTATATTAGAAACTGTTACTTTATATTTATTTTTTCTTACCTCATACTTTATACTCTATGCAAAAGCCACTTTGGACTTCTTGAAAGTTTTCAGGCCTCCTTATAGTCTGCTTTATCTACTGGGGACATCATTATCATGCCACTCCTATGTTACTGCCTTTCTTCTTATCTTTCACTTCAATTTTTTCCATCATTCAGTAATGAATATAATAGCCCTGCCATATGATCCAACAGGACAGTCTAACTTTTTCATCTTAGCTTTTCTATTTGTCTGTTTCAAGTTTTTATTTAAATTATAGCTGGTTAACATTTAGTGTAAGATTAGTTTCAAGAGTAGAATTTAGTGATTCATGCATCACTTACATACAACATCCAGGGCTCCTCAAAAGTGTTGTCCTTAATACCCGTCAAACATTTACCCATTCCCCCCACTCGCCTCCCCTCCAACAACTTTATGTGTTCTCTATAGTTAAGAGTATGTTTTATGCTCTGACCTTTTCACCCCACCATGTTTATCTCTTTCAGTTCTTAAATTCCACATTTAAGTTAAATTATATGGTTTTTGCCTTTATCTGACTGGCATATTTCACATACCATAATACAATTCATCTCCATCCACTTCAATGCAAAAAGCAATATTTAATTCGATTTGATAGCTGAATAATATTCAATTATATATACATACATACATGTCTATACATACCACATATCACATCTTCTTAAGTTTTTTGGGTGTTTATTTATTTTGAAGGAGAGAGAGAGAAACAGTGGGGGAAGGGCAGATAAAGAGAGGAAAACACAGAATCCAAAGGGGGCTTGAACTCATGAGCCATGAAATCATAACCTGAGCCAAATAGACGCTTTACTGACTGAGCCACCTAGGCGTCCCATATACCACATCTTCTTATTCATTCATCAGTCAATATGTATTTGGATTCCTTCCAAAATTTGGCTATTGTTGATAATGCTGCTATAAGCATCAGGGTGCATGTGTCCCTTCAAATCAGTATTTTTGTATCCTTTTGGTAAATACCCAATAGTTTAATTGCTATATCATAGGATTGTTCTACTTTTAAATTTCTGAGGAAGCTCCATACTGTTTTCCAGAATGACTTCACTACTTTGCATTTCCACCAATGGTGCCAAAGAATTCCCCTTTCTCCATATCCTCACCAACCCCTACTTACTGTTTCTTGTGTTGTTATTTTAGCAATTCTGATAGGTGTGAGGTGACACCTCATTGCACTTTGGATTTGTATTTTCCCGATAAGTGATGTTGAGCCTCTCTTCATGTGTTTCTCAGCCACCTGTATATATTCATTGGGGGAAATGCCTATCCATGCTTTCTGTGCATTTCTTTACTGGATTGTTTGTTTTTTGGGTGTTGAGTTCGAAAAATTCTTTAAAGATTTTGCGTACAAACCCTTTATCAGATTTGTAATTTGCAAATATCATTCTCTAGGCTGACTTTTAGTTTTGTTGATTGTATCCTTCACTGTGTAGAAGCATTTTATCTTGATGAGGTCTTAATAATTCATTTTTGCTTGTGTTTTCCTTGCTTCTGGAGACATGTCTAGTCAGAAGTTGGTATGGCCAAGGTCAAACTGGTTGTTGCCTGTATTTTCCTCTAGGATTTTAATGGGTTCTTGTCTCACATTTAGGTCTTTCACCCACGTTGAATTTATTTGTGTGTATGGCATAAGAAAGTGGTCCAATTTCATTCTTTTACATGTTGTGTCCAGTTTTTCCAACACCATTTGTTGAAGGGTCTGTCTTTTTTTCCATTGGATATTCTTTCCTGCTTTGTTAAAGATTAGTTAACCATAGAGTTGTGGTTTCATTTCTAGGTTTTCTTTTCTGTGCCATTGATCTATGTGTCTGTTTTTGTACCAGTGCCATATTGTATTGGTCATTACAGTTTTGAAATATTGCTACAAGTCTGGGATTGTGAGCCTCCAGCTTTGTTTTTCTTTATCATAATTGCTATGCTATTCAGACTCTGTTGTGGTTCCATACAGATTTTAGGATTGTTTGTTCTAGCTCTGTGAAATTGCTGGTAGTATTATGATAGGGATGGCATTAAATGTGTAGATTACTTTGGGTAGTATAGACATTTTAACACATTGTTTCCTTCAATCCGTGACTATTGGGTGTTTTCCTATTTATTTGTGTCCTCTTCGATTTTTTTCATAAGTGGTCTACAGTTTTCAGAATAGAGATCTTTTATGTCTTTGGTTAGGTTATTCCTGGGATCTGATGGGTTTGGGTGCAATTGTAAATGGGATTGATTTCCCATTTTCTCTTTCTGTTGCTTCATTTCTGATGTATACAATGTAAACTATGTACATTGTTTTTGTGTACTATAAGTTTACTGAATTCATGCATCAGTTCTAGCAGTTTTTGAATGGAGTCTTTCACGTTTTCCATATAAAGTATCAGGTCATCTGGGTATAGTGATAGTTTGACTTTTTCATAGATGATTTGGATCCTTTTAATTTCTTTTTGTTGTCTGTTTGCTGAGGCTAGGACTTCCAGTACCATGTTGAATAGCAGTGGTGAGAGTAAACACTCCATCCTGTTCCTGACCTTAGAGGAAAAGCTCTCAGTTTTTCATGATTGAGAAAGATATTAGCTGTGGGTATTTCATATATGGCCTTTATGATGTTGAGTTATATTCCTTCTATCCCTACTTTGTTGTGATTTCCATTAAGAATGGATGCTGTATATTGTCAAGTGTTTTTCTGTATCTATTGAGAGGATCATATGGTTCTTACATTTCTTTTATTAATATGGAGTATCATGTTGATTGATTTGCAAATATTGAACCACCCTTGCAACCCAGGAATAAATCCTATGTGATCATGGTGAATGAGTCTTTTAATGTACTGTTGGATTAAATTTGCTAATATTTAGTTTAGAATTTTTGCTTCCATGTTAATCAGGGATATTGGCCTGCAATTTTCCTTTTTAGTATAGTCTTTCAAAGAACCATTTCCTGGTTTCAATGATATGTTTTACTGTTTTTTTTTAAACTTCTATATCATTTATTTTTGCTCTCATCTTTATTATTTCACTTCTTCTGCTGGTTTAGGCTTCATTTGTTGTTCTTTTTCTAACTCCTTTAGGTGTAAAGTTGTTTATTTAAGATTTTTCTTGCTTCTGGAGGTAGCCTATATTGATATATACTTCCCTCTTGAAATTACTTTTGCTGCATTCTAAAGGTTTTGGTCCATCATGTTTCCATTTCATTTGTTTCCACGTATTTATTTTTATTTTTTCTTTTAATTTTCTGGGTTATCTGTTCATTATATGGTAGTATGCTGTTTAAACTCCATGTATTTGGGGTCTTTCCAATTTTTTTTTTCTTTTGGTTGATTTCAAGTTTACGGAATTGTGGTCAGGAAATATGCATGGTATGATCTCAATCTTTTTGTATTTGTTGAGGATCTCGGGGCTAATCTTAAATTTACACATATTAAAAATATGTTATAGAATTAGCTATTTCTCAGGTGTGCTAGATATTTTGTGACACTTATCGAAAGAGCAGTTAAAGGCTCTTTCTGTGCTGTAGAGGAAAATGTGTTTCTCACCAAAACAAAAATCTGAAATTGAAACCTAAGAGTACCAGTAAGTGCATGTGAGTTTCCTAATTGATCACAAACATCCTTAACCTACAGAAATACATGTTAAGTTTATAACATGTAGTAGAGTCATTTTTGCAAGCTACTTTGCAGTTATAGCTAACATATAGATTGAATTTGCTGCTTTCTAAGTAGTAAAAGATTGTGTTCCTGTGATATTTGAGTGTTAGTAGACATTCGGTTTTTTATTGTAGTTAAATATATATAACATAAAATTTACAATTTTAACCATTTTAAGTTTAAAGTACTATGGGATTAAGTAAATTTACATTTTTGTGCAATTATCACCACCTTATACTTACAGGAGGTTTTTTTTTTTTAATTTTTCCAAACTGAAACTCTGCTTACAGAGCACACAGTAACTTCCCATCTCCCTATGTCCAGCCTCTGGAAACTACTTCTCCCTCCTATATCTATGAATTTGACTGTTCTATATATCTCATATAAGTGGAATCATACAGCACTTTTTCCTTGACAAGCTTATATCACTTAGCCTACAGGCTTATCCATGTTATAGCATATGTCAGAATTTAATTTCTCTTTAAAGCTAAATTATAACCCATTGAGGTATATACTATATTTTGTTTATATGTTCATCTTTTGAAGGACATTTAGGTTGATTCCACTGTTTTAGTTATGTAAGAAATGCTGCTACAAACATGAGTGTATAAATATTTGATTGGGTGTCTGCTTTTAATTCTATTGGTATATATACTCAGAAGTGAAGTTGCTGAATCATTCATTCTATGTTTAATTGTTTTTGAAGAATTTTCACATTGTTTTCCACAGCAGCTCTACAACTTCACATTGTCACCAGCAACACATAGGGGTTCAAATTTCTCCATATCCTTGCCAACATTTCTTTTGGACAATAATCATCTTAATGAGTGTAAAGTGGCATCTGATTGAGGTTTTTGTGGGGTTTTTTTTGTTTCAATATTTTATTTAAATTCCAGTTAGTTAAAATATCTTGTAATATTAGTTTCAGGTGCAAAATTTAATGATTCATCATTTATATACAACACCCAGCACTCATCATCTCAGCAAGTGTTATCCTTAATACCCATCAACTATTTAACCTATTCCACTGCCCACCTCCTATCCAGCAACTTTTTAGTTTGTTATCTATAGTTTAGAATCTGTTTCTGATTGGTCTCACTCTTCTTCCTCCCTATATTCATTTCTTTTTTCCTAAATTCCACACATGAGTGAAATCATATGGTATTCATCTGTCTCTGACAACTTATTTTGCTTAACATAGTACACTCTTGCTTCATTGATGGCATTGAATATTGTAATATTCCATTCATTTTTTATGGTTAATTAATATTCCGTGATATGTGTGTGTGTGTGTGTGTGTGTGTGTATCACTTCTTTTGATCCATTCTTCAGATGTTGGACATTTGGATTCTTTCCATAATTTGTGTATTGTTGATAATGCTGCTATACACATCAGAGTGTATTTGTCCATTTGAATCTGCATTTTTATATCCTAGGTAAATACCTAGAAGTGCAATTGCTGTATCATAGTGTAGTTAGTTCTATCTTTAACTTTATATGGGACCTCTACAATATTTGCTGTATCATAGTGTAGTTAGTTCTATCTTTATATGGGACCTCTACACTATTTTTCACTGTTATTATATCAGTTTGTTTTGCCACAGTGTAAGAGGATTTCCCTTTCCCCACATCTTCGCCAATATCTGTTGTTTCCTGTGTTATTAATTTTAGCAATTCTGATATTTCATTATGGTGTCAATTTGTATTTTCCTGATGATGGCTGATGTTAAGCATCTTTTCATGTTTCTGTTAGCTATCTGGATGTCTTTGGGAAAATGTCTATTCATGTTTCTGTCCATTTCTTAACTGGATTATTTATTTTGTTGGGGGTGTTGAGTTTACATTTCCATACCAATTAATTATGTTCCACATCTTTTCATGTGCTTATTGACCATTTTTATATTTTCTTTGGAGAAACGTCTATTCAAGCTTTATGTCCTTTTTTAAATGAGGTAGTTTTGTTGTTGAGTCATAGGAATTTCTTATATTTCCCAGATATGAATCTTTTATCAGACAAATGCTTTCCAAATATATTCTGTCATCCTGTGAATTACCTTTTCACTCTTTAAAGTGTCTTTGGTATATCAAAGTATTAAATTTTGATAAAGTGAAATTTAAGTATTTTTTCTTTTGTTGCTTGTGCATTTGATGCAATATGCAAGAAGTAATTGCCAAGCCAGTGTCATGAACCGTTTTTTTTTTCTGTTTTCTTATAACAGTTTAATTATTTTGGATATTTGACATACTTTGAGTTATGTCAAATATGATTGCATATGATTGACTTTATTCTAATTGAGAAATGCTACTTTGGTATATTCCAATGTTTGAATACTACTTTATATATTGGACCTTGTTCTCAACCAATTTTGTCTATGATATCACTCAATACTGAAAATTGTCTTGTTAGATAAACACTATATATCTCTTTTTGGAAAAAACAGAAAGATATGTAGATAACTTACGTAAAGTCACAAACCTACTAAGTGGCACACTGGAGTACAATTTCTCTTTATTTTTTTAAAAAATTTTTAAACTTTTGAGAGACAGAGACAGTGTGAGCAGGGGAGGGTCAGAGGAAGAGGGAGACACAGAATCCGAAGCAGGCTCCAGGCTCTGAGCTAGCTGTCAGCATAGAGCCTGACACGGGGCTCGAACCCACGAACCTTGAGATCATGACCTGAGCTGAAGCCAGACGCTTAACTGACTGAGCCACCCAGGTGCCGCAAACCATTTCTCTTTAATTCTTAAAACTATGCATTCATGATCTGTGCTATACAGGTGCAATACACACAACTTTTTTTCAACTATAGCTGGATTTTATTTTTAGCTTTTCAATTTACTAGTATTATTAGGTGTATCTTGAGATAATGATATTGTTTGGCTTTACTTCATCTCATTTCAATCAGGAGACCAAGGTTTTTTGCCAATTATGAAGCAAAAAGAGTCTCATTCATTTGTTAAATCATGAACACAAGAAGTAAGTAATCTCTGTGCACCTGAGGGACAGACAAAAGGGAAATCTGACATATCAGGTCAAGGAGGGAAGAGAAGAGAGATTCCTAGAAATTAACCAGAATTAGAGTTCAATACTTATACATGAAATTCATGTGCAAAATAGTGGCAACTCCCTCAGGGAGTTATAAAAACTCAGATGGGTTTAATGCATGCTACAAGTAGGAAATTTGTGTCCTGGAATTAGTGATACAAGTTTCTCCTATCTTCCTATGTCACAAATAAAATAACATGGACCATGAAGTTAGCACTAAGAATAGTAATAAGTAGAAATCAACATAATCCAAAACTCTTAAGTTTGGTGCTTAACCACTAAAGATTGCAAATATCATAGGGTATGAATGTTTAATCTCTACAAATTGCAGTGTTATGATACTAAAAATTGGAATAATATGTAACTTGGGAAACTATTTAAGATTAAATATGTTAACAAATATATAAGGCCAAGTGTGAGACAGCAAACCATCAAAATCCCAGAGAAGAAAATAGGTAACAACCCTTGTATACCTTGGCCATAGTAATTTCTTATTAGACATGTATCCAGAAGCAAGGAAAACAAAAGCAAAAATAAACTATTGGGACCTCATCAATGTAAAAAACTTTTGCACAGCAAAGGAAACAATCAACAAAACTAAAAGGTAACCAACTGAACGGGAGAAGATATTTGCAAATGACGCATCAGATGAAGTATTAGTATCCAAAATCTATAAAAAACTTATCAAAATCAACTCAATACCAAAAACAAGTAAACAAGTGAAAAAAGGGGGAAAAGACATAGTCATTTTTTGAAATAAGACATCCAGATGGCTATTAGACACATGAAAATATGCTCAACAATGCTCATCATTAGGGATATACAAATCAAAACCACAATGAGATACCACTTCACACATATCAGAATGGCTAAAATTAACAACTCAGGGAACAACAGATGTTGGCAATGATGTGGAGAAAGGGGAAAACCTTTGCACTGCTGGTGAGAATGCAAGTGGTACATCCATTCTGGAGAACAGTGTGGAGGTTCTTAAAAAAATTAAAAATTGAAATAACTTATGACCCAATAATTGTATTACTAAGTATTTATCTAAAGGATAAAAAAATGTTGATTCAAAAGGGCACATGTTCCCCAATGTTTATAGAAGCACTGTCAACAATAACCAAATTACCGAGAGCCCAAATGTCCATCTACTGACAAATAGATAAAGAAGATGTGGTATA
>NC_043717.1:63237924-63246884 GCF_006229205.1 Suricata suricatta | reverse complement strand
CCTAACAGAGGACCATAGGGAGGGGAAGAGGGAAAGAGAGTTGGGGAGAGAGAGGGACAGAAATCATGAGAGACTATTGAATACTGAAAAGGAACCAAGGGCTGAAGGGGGAGGGGGAGAAGGGAAAGTGACAGGTGGTAATGGAGGAGTGCACTTGTGGGGAAGAGCACAGGGTGTTATATGGAAACCAATTTGACAGTAAACTATTAAAAATAAAAATAATAAAAAAGACTGAAATCTTGCTATTTGCAACAATGTGAATGGAACTAGAGTGTATTATGTTAAGTGAAAGGTCAGTCAGAGAAATACAAATATCATATGATTTCACTCATATGTAGAAACAAAATAGATGAACATAAGGGAAGAAAAGGAAAATAAGATGCAAACACAGAATGAAGCAAATCTTAAGAGACAGATTTTCAATATATCAGTATTGATGATTTAATTACATCTAATTTTACTTTGTTAAGCAGTGGACCTTCTATGTATATTAAAAAAAAATCTTGAGAAATCAATGTTCCTGAATCATGTTTTCATCATGAATTGCTTACAAAAATGATTCATATAATTTGTCTACTTTCCAGTTAATAGAGTGGAAAACTGAATAAATAATGGATAAAATACTTACTTAGAAATTAGAAACTCTTAAGGTTCTATCATTTACTATCTGTTTGAACATGGCAAGGTATTCAATCCCTTTGAGTCTTTATTTCCCCATCTATGCTACTAGAATAACAATACTTACTTCCTTAAAATGTAATGCAGTTTAGGAGAGATGAGGTATACAAAATAGCTTAGTCCAATGTCTAGAACACAGTAAGTATTCAGCAAATACTAACTGGTTTTCATGCCTTGATGCTTATATATCAGCACCCAGAATATTACATATTAAATAAAGTAGTTTATGTGTAGAAAAAATAATGACTTTATTTTGTGCCTTGGATTAAAAGATATTGGAAAATTTCCTGAGCCTAAAATATTTATACTAGTACCACATTGCCAGAAATTTCAACGAAATAATTTTTGAGTAATTCCTCTGAAGCAATATTTAAAAAGTATACTTATATCAATAGAGATAATGTATTAAGATATTATCAGACACCGTTCTTCTCTCAAAGGAGGCGTATTGAGATAACTAGTCATATTGGAATTGCAGAGAGGGCAAAGGTGAACTTTTTACTTCACAGATTTATCTAGTCAGATATTTTCTTTTAATTCACCAGTGAATGGTTGATTCTAAGGCTAGAGGATGATAAGGACTCCAGGTGGGCTGGAATGTTGTGGTCTCTTCCAAAGCAGTCTGGTTTTCCACTAAAAGATATCAAAAAAGAATACATATTTCCTGAATTTGGGCCTCCACATGTATGCATTTAAAGCAAATATTATGATCCTAAAATTTCTGAATCTCCTTTTCCTTCTAGGTTCCTGATTTCAAGTTAATTAGAAAAAACTTCATTTCAGTTTTACAAATATCTTTTTGAGCATCAGTTTATGTGATAGACAATGCCTGGGATCCAGGTATATAGAGAAAAAATTAGGCACAGTTTCAGCCCTCAATGAGTATGTGGTCATATGAAAAAGGCAAAACCAATTAAGCTGATAATTTTAATACACTGTGGGCAATACAAGGATAATATTATGAGTGTTATACAATTACTAAGGAGCCACACAAAACCTCCACCAGATATACAGAAAAAAAGTGGAGTCAGGAATTATTTCAGAGATAAACCTGAGCCACAGGAAGATACTGATATAAGTGGCTTGAAAAATGAGCTTCATTTTTGCTAGAGAACTAAAATTGGCATGCACTTTACTTGCCTCAAAATCTAAGATATTAGTATTAATAATAATGACAATTTTTGCAGTTATATTAGACACTCCTGAAGACATGAATATAAATAAATGTATAATGAAGTATGAGGTCAACTCCAAAAATGAATGCTTGAAAATTCTTTTTAAGTTTGAAATCTAGAGCCAAGGTAACTTCTTAAAACTTTATTCATTTCTTTTCTTTTACTAGAATACCAAAAGAGAAAAATATACTTTTATCAGTTTTTATTAAAATATGTTTCTTTATTTTTTCTACAAGCCTTTTTATTTTTCATAAAATTTTAAATTCTATTTACTGCCATAGTTTAAATTTAGTACATTTTATTGTATTCATTTTCTCAAATTTTCAAACGTTTTCTTTTTGTTTTTCTTTTTTTCTCTTTTTTCACTAATAAATCAAGCTCCTTTCAATAACCACACCAAAAAGACCTAGGATCTAGGATCATTTATTTGATGGTCTGTGTGTTTTTTAATATTTTAATTTTGTTTTTTACATAATTATTTCATTTTTTTATGATGAAATGAAGGAATTCAACCAAAAATAAAGAACAGGAAGAAATGAGAGCAAGAAATTTAATCAACTCAGATACAAGTAAGATGTCTGAAACAGAATATAGAATGACAATACTAAAAATACTTGCTATGGGTAAAAAATAGATTAGAATCCCTCACTATGGAGGGATAAAAGAAGTAAAAGCTAATCGGGATGAAAAAAAAATGCTATAACTGAGCTGCAATCTTGAGTGGATGACACAGCACCAAGGATGCATGAGGTAGAACAGCAAAAGAACAACACAGAGGACAAATTTATGAAGAATAATGAGACAGAAAAAAAGACGACTACAGCGAAAGAGGACAAGTTGAGAATTAGAGAAACCTGTGACTCATTAAAAAGGAAAAAATCAGAGTCATAGGGGTCCCAGAAGATGAAGAGAGAGAAAAATTGATAGAAGGGTTATGTGAGCAAATCATAATGCAAAATGTACATGTCCTGGGGAAAGACACAGGAATCAAATCCAGGAAGCACACAGGACTCCCACAAGATTCAACAAAAGCCGACCATCAACAAGACATATCATACTCAGGTTGACAAAATACTCAGGAAAGGAAAGTATCATGAAAGCAGCAAAATAAAAAAAAAAAATTCTTTACCCTACAAGGGAAGACTGATCAGTTTTCCAGTAGACCTATCCACAGAAACTTGACAGGCCAGTAAGGAGTGGGAGGATATATTTAATATAATGAACTGGAAAAATTTGAAACCAGAATTTAACCAAGAAGGCTGTCTTTCAAAATAGAAGGCAAGATTAAAAGTTTCCCAGACAAACAAAACTTAAAGGAGCTTGTGACCACTAAACCAGCCCTGAAGAAGTTTTAAGGGGGACTCACTGAGGAGAGGAAAGACAAAAAAAAAAAAAAAAAAGACTAGAAAGGACCACAAAATGTCACCAGAAATCCCAAATCTACAGGCAACATAATGGCAATAAACACATATCTTTCAGTACTCACTCTAAATGTTGATGGACAAAATACTTCAATCAAAAGACATAGGGCAGAGTGAGGTACACAAATCATGAGAGACTATTGAATACTGAAAAGGAACCATGGACTGAAGGGGGAGGGGGATGGAGGGAAGGGGTGATGGTCATGTTGGGGGGCACTTGTAGGGAGAAGCACTCTGTGTTATATGGAAACCAATTTGAAAATAAACTATTATAAAAATAAATTAAATAAAATATCAAAAAAAGACATAGGGTAACAGAATGGATAAGAAAAGAAGATCCATCAATCTGCTGTTAACAAGAGACCCACTTTCACCTAAACACGCCTTCAGTAAGTAAGGGGATGGAGAACCATCTATAATAATGATGGTCCCCAAAAGAAAGTTGGAGTAGCCATACTTATTTAAGACAATCTAGACTTTGAAATAAAAACTGTAACAAGAGGTGAAGAAGGGCATTATATGATAATGAAGGAGTGTAGACATCAAGAAGACCTAACAATTGTAAACATTTATGCTCCACATGTGGGAAGACCTAAATATATAAATGAATTAATGACAAACATAAAGAAACTCATTGATAATAATGCCAAAATAGTAGGGCACTTCAAAACCCTACTTACACCAAATAGAAATTCAACAAGAAAACAATGGCATTGAATGACACACTGGACCAGATAGATTTAACACATATATTCAGAACATTTCATCCTAAAGCAGTGGAGTATACATTTTCTCCAGTGCACATGGAGAGTTCTCCAGAATAGACCATATATTGGGAAACAAATCAGCCCTCAACAAGTACACTAAGTTCTAGATCAAACCATACATATTTTCCAACCACAATGCTATGAAACTTGAAATCATCCATAAGAAAAATTTGGAAAAATAACAAATACTTGGAGACTAAAGAACATCCCACCAAAGAGTGAATGGGCTAATCATGGAGTAGGAAATTAAAATGTACACAGAAACCAATGAAAATGGTAACACCACAGCCCAAACCTCTGGAACACAGAAAAGACAGTTATAAGAGGGAAGTATTTGGAAATTCAGGCCTTCCTAAAGAAAGAAGGTCCCAGATGCATAACCTAAACTTACATTGCAAAAAGATGGAAAAAGAAGAGCTAATTAAAACCTCAGTGGCACCTGGGTGGCTCAGTTGGTTAAGCATCCAGCTTCAGCTCAGGTCATGATATCATAGTTCGTGGGTTCCAGCCCCGCATTGGGCTCTGTGCTGACAGCTAGCTCAGAGCCTGGAGCCTGCTTCAGATTCTCTCTCTCTCTCTCTCTCTCTCTCTCTCTCTCTCTCTCTCTCTGACCCTCCCTGCTCATGCTCTCTGTCGCACAAAAATAAATTAAAAAAAAAAACAACAGAAAAAAACCCAGCAGAATACAGGAAATAATTAAAATTTGAGCAGAAATCAGTGCTATTGAAAAAAAAATGTAGAACAGATCAATGTAACCAGAAGCTGGTTCTTTGAAAGAATTAACAAAATGATAAACACCTATACAGTTTGGTCGAGAAGAAAAATGAAAGGACACAAATAAAGTCAAGAATGAAAGAGGAGTGATCCCAAACAACACTGCTGAAATAAAAACAATAAGAGAATACTATGAGCACTTATATGCCAATAAAATGGGCAATCTGGAAGAAATTGACAAATTCCTAGAAGCTCATGAACTACCAAAAGTGAAGCAGAAAGAAATAGAAAGTTGAACAGACCCATAGCCAGATACATAGCCAGTAAATAAATTGTATTAGTAATCAAAACTTTCCCAGAAAACAAGAGTCCAGGGCCAGATGGCTTTCCAGGGGAATTTTACCAAACATTTAAAGAAGAGTGAACACATATTCTCTTGAAGCTATTCCAAAAAATAGAAATGGAAGGAAAACTTCCAAACTCTTTCTATGAAGCCAACATTACCTTGATTCCAAAATCAGACAAAGACTCTACTAACAAGAAGAACTATAAACCAATCACTCTGATGAACCTGGATGAAAAAATCCTCAACAAGATACTAGCCAAACGAATCCAACAATACATTAGAAAAAAATATTCACCACGACCAAGATTTATACCTGGGATTTAGGGGTGGTTCAATATCCACAAAGCAAACAATGCAATTCATCACATCAATAAAAGAAAGGCCAAGAACCATCTGGTCCTCTCAATAGATGGAGAGAAAGCATTTGACAAAATTACAGCATACATTCTTGATAAAAACCCTTAAGAAAGTATGGATAGAAGGATCATACCTTGAGATCAAGAAAGCCATATATAAAAGCCCCAATGCGAATATCATCCTCAATGGGGAAAAACTGAGAGCTCTCCCCCTAAGGTCAGGAAAACGATAGGAATGTCAACTCTCACCACTGTTATTCAACATAGTCTTGCAAGTCTTAGCCTCAGCAATCAGAAAACACAGAGAAATAAAAGTCATCCAAATCAGCCTGAAGGAGGTCAAACTTTCACTCTTCATAGAGGACATGACACTCTATATGGAAAACCCAAATGATTCCACCAAAAAACTTATATAACTGACCCATGAATTTAACAAAGTGTCAGGATATTAAATAAATGCATAGAAATCGGTTTCATTCCTATACACCAATAATGAAGAAACAGAGAGGGAAATCAAAGAATTGATCCCATATATAATTGCACTAAAAACCATAAAATAGCAAAGAAAAAATCCCCCAAAGAAGTGAAAAATCTATACACTGGAAAGTATAGAAAGCTTATGAAAGAAATTGAAGAAGACACACACAAAAAGGAAACATAATCCATGCTCCTGGATAGGTAAAACAAATATTGATAAAATGTTGATACTACCCAAAGAAACCTACATATTCAATTTAATCCCTGTCAAAATGATACCAGCATTCTTCACAGAGCTAGAACAAACAATCCTAAAGTTAGTATGGAACCAGAAGAGACCGCAAATAGCCAAAGCAGCCTTGAGAAAGAAAACCAAACCAGGAGGCATCACAAGCTGTATTACAAAGCTGTAATCATCAAGAAAGCATGGTACTGACACAAGAACAGGCACTCAAATCAAAGGAACAGAATAGAAAATCCAAAATTCACCACAAATGTATGTCCAACTAATCTTTGACAAAGCAGGAAAGAATATCCAGTGGAATAAAGACAGTCTCTTCAGCAAGGGGTGCTGGGAACACTGGACAGAGACATGCAGAAAAATGAGCCTGGACCCATTTGCTTACACCATACACAAAAATAAACTCGGAGGAGGAGCCAAGATGGCAGAGAGGAAGGGAGCTCTATAAACTTCGTCTGCCCATTGATCAAACTGAGAAGGACATTATTTTCATCTGCAAGAGTGGAAGGAGAAAATACAGACTCCAGAAGGAAGAGAACCTGAAGGATACCTGAGTGAGTGAGTGTGAACTGGGGAGATTGGAAAACAACGAGCTAACCCAAGACGGGAAGGGGAGGTGGGAGCCCCAGCCCAATGTGGGGCAAGCGTGTGGAGCCTGAGAAACAAAAGGAAGAGACAGAGAGACTGAACATGCTCATAGCACTGTCTCTGGGGAAGAGGTAAAGAATGCTTAACCTCGCTTGGAGAGAGCTCACTCCATAGATAACTGCTGGGTAGCCTAAATTCCAAACCCAGGTGGTGCAAGGGAAGGAACAGTTTCCAGCCCTGCGCCATCTTGGCGAGGAGTCAGCGACACTGCAGCGCGGTGTCAAGGGTGCTCACTTCGACCTCAGTTTCCACGGCGCATCTCGCCCCCAGCATTGGCTGCGCAAAACCTGAATCCTGGGTGCCAACAGGGAAAAAATAGCCCTCACCACTGTGTGATCCCGACAGAGAGTTGGCGGAGGTGCAGACCAGCGCACAGGCTGCAGGAGCTCCCAGCTCATTTCCAGCAGCTCCTGGCACTGCCTCCAGCAACAGCTGCACACTCATTCCTCCCCCAACACAAACACGATCCCCCGTTGGGGGCTGGGTCTGTGACGATGTGCATGCACTTCACCTCCTGCTGCTCATCTCTCCTCAGGCAGGGGCAGCCGAAATCCCAACCTGAGTCAAGACAAACCGACTCCTCCAGCGACCAAAGCAAAAACATCCCATCTGTGGTAGCATAAAAAGTGCATGGACAAGAACTTGGAACCGAGGCGGGCCTGGAAAATACAAATTGGCTCAACCACAGCAAAAGGAGATCTGACTCATTAGAGTGGACTAGAGTTCATAGTTCAGCTGAGCTTGGCGTGCCACCTATCTAATCTCTGCAGACACCAAAGCGGAGCCTCTGAGAGCAGCCTCCAACCTACCACATTAAAACACTCCTATCCACGAGGGGGAGCTGCTGGGTTTTGGTTTTGGTTTTTTTTTTTTTTTGCTTTTTTAATAATTTTTTCTTTTTTTCTTCATTTTTTTTCTTTTCACTTTTTTCTGTATGTATTTTTTATTATTATTACTTTTTCACTTAAATTTTTAAAAATTTCTCCTTATTTTCCTTTCTCCTTTCTCCATCTTTTCTTTCTTTTCTTTTTCTTTTTCTTTTCTTCTTCTTCTCTTTTCATCTCTTTCCTCCTCATTGTCTTTATTTTCTTTCTCCCTTTTAATGTGTTTGTTTGATTTGTTTGTGCGTGCGTGTGTTACTTTTCCCTCTGTGTTTGTCTGTCTGTTTTCCTTCTTAGGGCTACACCAGGAAACAAGCCAAAGTGTGCATGACAGCGAGTCCCAAATATTGCTGAGTAGGGAAATAAAATATTCAAAGGCAGAACAAGAGAAACTGAGAGAAACCTTTAAAAGAATATTTACTGAAACGACAGACCCTGGATAGTCAATAAGCCTCCTTTAACAGAGAAATATTAACAGGTGAACAGTGCACAAGGAGCTTTCTAAAGGTGATAAGAGACAGAAAACTAGCAAAAATGACAAAACGAAGGAACTCTCCCCTGAAGAACCTCCAGGAGGAAGTCACACCCACAGAACTGCTCAAGAAAGATCTAGAAAACACACCGGATCAAGAATTTAAAAAACTTGTCATAAAATTAATCGCTGGGGTTGAGAAAAGCATCAAAGAATCAACTGAGACAATGACTAGGCACTATGATGAGTTAAAAAAGGCTAAAGGTGACATGAATAACAAACTGGAGGCAGCCACCTCAAGGATTGATGAGGCAGAGAGAAGAATAGGTGAATTAGAAGATACAGTTATAGCAAAAGAAGAAGATGAAAAAAAGAGAGAGAAATTAATCAAGGAGCAGGAAAGGAGAATTCGAGACCTTAGTGATACAACCAAACAGAACAACATCCTTATCATAGGAATTCCTAAAGAAGAAGACAGAGAGAAAGGTCCTGAAGGGATACTAGACCAAATTATAACTGAGAATTTCACAAATCGGGGAAAAGAAATAGACATTCGAATTCAAGAGGCACAAAGAACCCCCTTAAGATGTAACTTGAATCGGCCTTCAGCACGACATATCATAGTGAAACTGGCAAAATATAAAGATAGAGAATTCTGAAACCACCTAGGGAGAAAAGGGCCCTCACATACAAAGGGAAACCTATCAGAGTGGTTACAGACCTATCTAATGAAACATGGCAGGCCAGGAAGGAATGGCAGGAAGTCTTCAATGTGATGAACAAA
>NC_043717.1:63234050-63237824 GCF_006229205.1 Suricata suricatta | reverse complement strand
ATCAGCATGTCAGTATCTCTTGGGTAAATCCCTAGCAGGGCTATTGCTGGGTCATAAGGGATTTCTATGGATAGTTTTTTGAGGAACCTCCACACTGATTTTCAGGGCGGCTGCACCAGTTTACATTCCCACCAACAGTGTAGGAGGGTGCCCGTCTCTCCACACCCTTGCCAGCATCTATAGTCTCTTGATTTGTTCATTTTAGCCACTCTGACTGGCGTGAGGTGGTATCTCCATGTGATTTTGATTTGTGTTTCCCTGATGATGAGTGATGTTGAGCATCCTTTAATGTCCCTGTAGGCCATATGGATGTCCTCTTGGGAGAAGTGTCTGTTCATGTCTTCTGCCCATTTCTTCACTGGGTTATTTGTTTTGTGGGTGTGAAGTTTGGTGAGTTCCTCATATATTTTAGATACTAGCCCTTTATCTGATATGTCATTTGCAAATATCTTTTCCCATTCTGTCAGCTGCCTATTATTTTTCTTGATTGTTTCCTTTGCCTTGCAGAATCTTTTTATCTTGATGAAGTCCCAAGAGTTCAGTTTTGCTTTCATTTCCCTTGCCTTTGAGGATGTGTCGAGTAGGAGATTGCAGCGGTGGAGGTCTAGGAGGTTTTTTCCTACTTTCTCCTCAAGGGGTTTGATGGTTTCTTGTCCACATTCGAGTCCTTCAGCCATTTTGAGTTTATTTTTGTGCATGGTGTAAGAAAGTGTTCTAGATTCATTCTTCTGCATGTTGCTGTCCAGTTCTCCCAGCACCACCTGCTAAAGAGGCAGTCTTTTTTCCATCGCATACTCTTTTATACTTTGTCAAAAATTAATTGGCCATACATTTGTGGGCCCAGTTCTGGGTTCTCTATTCTATTCCATTGGTCTATGTGTCTTGTTTTTGTGCCAATACCATACTGTCTTGATGATGGCAGCTTTGTAATAGAGGCTAAAGTCTGGGATTCTGATGCCTCCCGTTTTGGTTTTCTTCTTCAATATAACTTTGGCTAAACGGGGTCTTTAGTGGTTCCATATGAATTTGAGGATAGTTTGTTCTAGTTTTGAGAAGAATGTTGGTGCAATTTTGATGGGGATTGCATTGAATGTGTAGATTGCTTTGGGTAGTAATGACATTTTCACACTGTTTATTCTTCTGATCCATGAACAGGGAATGTGTTTCCATGTCTTGCTGTCTTCTTCAATCTCCTTCATACGTCTTCTATAGTTTTCATCATATAGGTCTTTTACATCCTTGGTTAGGTTTACTCCTAGGTATTTGATCATTTTTTGTACAATCGTGAGTGGGATCAGTTTCTTGATTTCTCTTTCTGTTGCTTCATTTTTGGTGTATAGGAATGCAACTGATTTCTGTACATTGATTTTGTATCCTGCAACTTTACTGAATTCATAGATCAGTTCTGGAAGGCTTCTGGTTGAGTCAGTTGGGTTTTCCATGTAGAGTATCATGTCATCTGCAAAAAGTGAAAGTTTGACTTGTCAATTCTGTCGCCTTTTATTTCCTTTTGTTGTCTGATTGCTGATGCTAGGACTTCCAGCACTATGTTAAACAGCAGTGGTGCGAGTCGACACCCCTGTCGTGTTCCTGATCTCAGGGGGAAAGCTTTCAGTTTTTCCCCATTGAGGATGATATTGGCTGTGGGCTTTTGATAAACTGCTTTTGTAATGTTTAGGTAAGTTCCTTCTATTCCGACTTTCTCAAGGGTTCTTATTAAGAAAGGTGCTGTATTTTGTCAAATGCTTTTTCTGCATCTATCGACAGGATCACATTTTTTTCCCTTTTTTTGTTAATGTGATGGATCACATTGATGGATTTGCGAATATTGAACCAGCCCTGTAACCCAGGAATGAATCCCACTTGATCATGATAAATAATTCTTTTTATGTGCTGTTGAATTCGATATGCTAATATCTTGTTGAGTATTTTGGCATCTGTATTCATTAAGGATATTGACCTGTAGTTCTCTTTTTTGGCTGTGTCTCTGTCTGGTTTGGGTATCAAGGTGATGCTGGCATCATAGAATAAGTTTGGAAGTTTTCCTTCTATTTCTATTTTTTGGAATAGTTTGAGAAGAATGGGTATGAGCTCTGCTTTAAAGGTCTGGTAGAATTCCCCTGGGAAGCCATCTGGCCCTGGGCTCTTATTCCTGGGAGATTTTTGATAAAGGATTTGATTTCTTCACTGGTTATTGGTCTATTCATGCTTTCTATCTCTTCCCGTTTGAATTTTGGCAGTGCATGCGCATTTAAGAATTTGTCCATTTCTTCTGTGTTGTTCAGTTTGTTGGCATATAATTTTTCATAGTAATCTCTGATGATTGCTTATATTTCTAAGGGATTGGTTGTAATAGATCCTTTTTCATTCATGATTTTGTCTATCTGTGTGCTCTCTCTTTTCTTTTTGAGGAGCCTGACTAGAGGTTTATTGATTTTGTTTATTTTTTAAAAGGACCAACTCTTGGTTTCATTGATCTGCTCGACTGTTCTTTTGGATTTTATATTGTTTATTTCTGCCCTGATCATTATTATATCGTTTCTTCTGCTGGGTTTGGGGTGCTCTTACTACTTCCCTTCTCGTTCCAGTAGGTTCTCTGTTAAATTGTGAATTTGCCCTGTTTCTAGTTTGTTCAGATTGGCCTGATTTGCAATATACTTTCCTCCTAGGACTGCCTTTGGTGCATCCCAGAGATATTGTATTGTTGTGTTGTCATTTTCGTTGATTACCAAATATTTTTTAATTTCTTCTCTAATTGCCTGATTAACGCAATCATTCTTTAGTAGGGTGGTTTTTAACCTCCACATTTTTGGAGGTTTTCCAGACTTTTTCCTGTGGTTAATATCAAGTTTCATAGCATTGTGATCTGAAAGTGTACATGGTATGATCTCTATTCATTTATATTTATGGAGATCTGCTTTATCCCCCAGTATGTGATAAATCTTGGAAAATGTGCCATGTGCACCCGAAAAGAAGGTAAATTTCCTATCTTTAGGATGTAGAGTTCTAAATATATCTATCAGTCCATCTGTTCCAATGTGTCGTTCAGGTCCATTGTTTCCTTAGTGATTTTCTGTCTGGTTGATCTATCCATTGCTGTCAGTGAAGTATTAAAGTCCCCTGCAATTAGCACATTTTTGTCAATAAGATTGTTTCTTTCTGTGATTAATTGTTTTATGTATTTGGGCGCACCCAAATTTGGCACATAGATATTTATAATTGTTAGCTCTTCCTGATGGAGAGATCCTGTAATTATTATATCATGTCCTTCTTCATCTCTTGTTACTGCCTTTACTTTAATCTCCAGTTTGCCTCATAGAAGTATGGCTACTCCAGCTTTCTTTTGACTTCCAGTCTCCTGATAGATATTTCTCCATGCCTTTACTTTCAACCTGAAGGTGTCTTCCTGTCGAAAATGAGTCTCTGGTAGACAACAAATAGATGGGTTTTGATCTTTTTTATCCATTCTGCTACCCTGTGTCGTTTGGTTGGAGCATTCAGTCCATTTACATTCCATGTTATTATCTAAAAATGTGGGTTTAGAGTCATTGTGTTCTCCCTAGAATTCATGTTTATAGTAGTGTCTCTGGCACCTTGTATTCTTTGCAACATTTCCCTGATAGAGTCCCTCTTAGGATTTCCTGTAGGGCTGGTTTGGTGGTCATGAATTCTCTTAATTTTTGTTTATTTGGGATGACTTTTATCTCTCCTTCTATTTTGAATGACAGGCTTGCTGGATAATGGATTCTTGGCTGCATGTTTTTTTTTTTTTTT
>NC_043717.1:63228210-63233950 GCF_006229205.1 Suricata suricatta | reverse complement strand
CATATGGCCCTTTGTAGGAAAGTGGATGGACCTTGAGGGTGTCATGCTGAGTGAAGTAAGCCAGGCAGAGAAGGACAGAAACCATATGTTTGCACTCATAGGTCTAGCAGGAAAACAGGAGAGACCTAATGGAGAACCAGGGGGAGCAGAGGAGGGAGAGAGAGTTGGGGAGAGAGAGGGATGCAAAACTTGAGAGACTCTTGAATGCTGAGAATGAACTGAGGGTTGAGGGGGAAGGGGGAGGGGGGAAAAGAGGTAGTGGTGATGGTGGAGGGCACTTAACGGGAAGAGCACTGGGTGTTGTATGGAAAATAATTTGACAATAAAATATTATCGGAAAAAAAAAGAGAATTCGATTTGCTAGTATCTTGTTGAGTATTTTTGCATCTGTATTCATAGCTGCACTTTCTACAATAGCCTAATCATGGAAAGAGCCTAAATGTCCATCACCTGATGAATGGATCAAGAAGATGTGGTATATATATACAATGGAGTACTATATGGCAATGAGAAAGAATGACATATGGCAATTTGTAGGAAAGTGGATGGACCTTGAGGGGGTCATGCTAAGCGAAGTAAGTCAGGCAGAGCAGGATAGATACCATATGTTTGCATTCATAGGTCTAGCAGGAGAGACCTACAGGGGACCATGGGGAGTTGTAGGGGGAAAGAGAGTGGGGAAGAGTGAGGGACACAGATCAAGGGAGACTACTGTATAGTGGAGATGAACCATGGACTGAAGGGGGAGTGGGAGTGGGAGGGGGTGATGGTCATGGTGGGGGGCACTTGTGGGGAGAAGCACTGGGTGTTATATGGAAACTAATTTGACAATAAACTACTATAAAAATGTAAAAATTAATTAATTAATTAACTAATTAATTCATTAAAAAATAAAAACTCTCAGGGAAGACAGGGTGCTGTGTGAGGTATAAAATATTAAAGCAATGCTTGGTTGGGAATTTTATTTGTGCTGGGCTGATTTTTCTTCTTTTGAAATAACAGGGGATCTTCTGTAGGCAGATAATGCCAAACAGGATGAGTGGCTATTTGATCTTAGGACTATCAAGACCAAATACTATTATTAATATCAAGGAGTTGCCAATATCCATGAAATTTCCACTTTTGTACATATTATTGGTGGAAAATTATATTTGTAGATTCCTATGCTGCTTCCAAAATAGTAGTCTCAGCATAGTGACTTCATAGAAATGCTGAGTGGCCTAAGACTATATAATAAGGTTTCTTTAACACACAACCTTGATAAATAATAACACAAAAAGTAGTAAACAATATTGAATTGTAGTTCTATGTCCCATTCTTAGCCCCATTTTAGAGAGGGAGAACAGAGGTAATAAAAGTGAGGTAGCTTGCCCAATATTTAATGCAACTTGTAAATATGTGGGGGGAAAAAAAAGGATTGAAGCCCCAACAATTCTGATTCCAGAACCTGCACTAACTAATCAGGTCATAATGTCTCAGTAAGGAAGTCAAATGCTAAGATTTGATAATTATTGGGATTCTCCTCTTTAAGAAATGTTTTTGTGAATTATGTATATGTTGTTTGATACAAAAATGGCCATCGCCTCTGAAGAGCTGTGCAACATGCAATTGTTCCTTCTAGCAGGAATATTTACAGTCCCATAAGACTAATTTTTTCTTGCAGGATGCACTGATTCAATTTAATTAAATATATTTGTTTACTCTGTATAAAATTTGGCAGATAATATCCATTTGGGCTTGTTCTACATTGTCCAAATATAATGCAAAATTTAGAAATAGTTATTGAGATCATATATACTGCACAGACACTAAAATCCTTCAAGAATTTCCTCCCTTTTTGAAGAGAAATTAAAGTTTGTTTATGTATTTTGAGAGTTAGAGAGAGAGTGAGTGGAGGAGGGGCAGAGAGAGCAAGGTAGAGAGAGAATCCCAAGCAGGCTCTGCAATATTAGCATGGAGGCTATTGTGCGGCTCAAACTCATGTACCATGAGATCATGACCTGAACCAAAACCAAGAGTTGGTTGCTTAACTAACTAACCCACCTAGGCACCCCCTTATTTTTTGGAAGCATTAAATAATATGCTTCCAAACTTTCAATAAAAAAAGGTTTGCTTTGAGTTTAAATGTGAGAATTCTTCAAATGAGTACCATTGGAAAAAGATTTTTGAATGCCCTTGTAAAAGTGTTTCTCTGCAATGTGGATTTACATTTTTGAAAATGTATGCTATTTATAAGTTGAAAACTACCACTAGGACAAATATCCAAATTAGTACCTGATTTACTTTCTCTGTCATTGCATTAATTGTAACTGCACTATCAAACACCATGAAGTTAAGGCTATAACGCCAGAAATGTAATTCACAAATATTTTTAAAATCAAATTTTATAGCTATATACCATATTCTACTCATTTGTGTGTGTCCCTATTTTAGGAATGAGTATGGAATGAGATAATTTTGCTTTGAAACTCACAGTATGAAATAATAACCAATTATTCATAACAATTCTGTCTTTAATTATAATTTATTAATAGCTTGAAAATACTTTCTACTTATATTTAACAAACAGGTCTTTCTTATCAGAGGTTGAGAAAAACACAGGCATTACTTGTGTTCCTGAATAATGCTAGCTACCATTCCTGTGGCTGGACCATAGAGAGCAACTCCACAAAACATAAAAGCATTTGTGTTTCTTGTTTTGATTTGTTTTCTAGGTTAACATTGCTGTTATTTTCCTTTACTCTCATATATTTGAGAGGAGCAAAAATGAAAGACCAAGGATGAAGATCCAGCTACTGTAATTGCCTCCATTATAATGAAATTCTATTATCCCACAATTTGGTTCTCTTTCCTTCCCAAATATATCTAACAAATATTTACAAATTAGGCAATTAACATAAGTACACAATGGAACAGAAGAGAGAGGCCAACATATACCCATACATATATGGACAACTAATATTTAATGAAGATACAAAGGTAATTCAGTAGGGAAAGGATAGTTTTTAAACAAACGATGCTGAGACAACTAGATGTCCATATGTAAAAAGAAGAATTTCAATCCATATCTTGTACCATATACAAAAATAGATCTGATCTAAATGTGAAATCTAAGAGCATAGAAAAATGTCTTAGTGATCTTGGTCTAGGCAAAAATTTCTTAGAGATGACACAAAAACATGGTTCATAAAAGAAAAAAACATGATAAATTAAATTTTATCTAAATTACAAATTTCTATTCTTTGAAAAGCTATGAAAGGTACTGTTAAGATAAAAATAAAACCCATGGATTGGTAGAAAATACTTGCAGAGCGTATATCTACCAAGGACTTGATCCAGAATACATAATAAATTCTCAAAACTCAATAGTAAGACCAGATTGTTGGGAAATAGGACATCGGACCTCAGTTCTCAGCACTGTCCTTGTGTATGAAACATCCTTATCGAACCTCTGCTCCCAGAACGCTAGGAACAGGGGACTTGATGAAGTCCCAGGAGGACGTCCAGGACAGAGCCTTCCTGGTCATCAGCCAAGTGCCACAGCACAAGAGATATACGCACGCACAGTTGCAAGCTGTTCCTGTTCTGCCTGCTCTGTATCTGTATCTATTGTTCTGGTTAAACATTTACTGCTGACTAAATGTTTACTGTGCTCTCCATGCTTGTAAGGAGGGTATAAAATAAGATGCTGATCCTAATAAAGTTTGCCATTAGCCATCAGCTCTTGGTCCATCTCCATCTCTTTTGGGGGCGTACGCAGCGCCCAGTCTCTCCGGGACCTTTCATGCTTCCATTGAGAAGCATCCATCTCCATTACCCATCAGCTTCTGGAGACGTATGCGTTTCTTGGGACACCTGGGAATGGTAGGTGTGTTCCCTCAGCCATCAGATGGAGGGAAAGGTGTTTCCATTAGCCATCAGCTAAGTGGAAACAGTGTTTCCATTGGCCATCAGCCTTTGGGAAAGGTCGTTATGTTGCTCGTCGTCTCCCCTGGACCCCTTCCTCACGAGGAATATTCTACCAGAAGTGCACATGAACAGGGATCTGGATACATAGAACAATGAAAGACTTGGTGGTAAATCTGACACAACCCGCAGTATGGGGCAAACCCATGGCAAATGTGAGATTTTCATTTCTTTACTGCATCATTTATTTCACACCACTGGC
This sequence comes from Suricata suricatta, assembly GCF_006229205.1. Classification (NCBI taxonomy): domain Eukaryota; kingdom Metazoa; phylum Chordata; class Mammalia; order Carnivora; family Herpestidae; genus Suricata; species Suricata suricatta. Next base: position 63,229,782 of record NC_043717.1, on the reverse strand, counting down.
ATGCATATGGCTCATTCATGCTTGGGGGACTATATCTCTATGGTCCATGAGCATGATCCTTGATTTCCTAATGAAGGGACCCTAAATGAGAAAACATGGGACATATAAAACATAATATGAAGGGAACATAGCATAAAGGGGAAGAAATTCCATATGATTTTTGGCCAATATAGGCCTTAATTAGAGCTGTCTTAGACCATTTTATGGCAGGGGAAAAGATCTCTTTTTGATGTTTTGGCTGCTTCTCTTCATGACTATAAAATAGGCAATTCTATAGAACACCAATATATCTTGGAGGGACCTCATTTAATATTGGAAAAATAAACTGGCTAATTCTCCCCCGCCATGTCACTCTTGCTTCATGGCAGTGCCACTGCCATTTCCAGTGCAAACTGAAAATAAGAGCATTCAGGGCATAGATGAGGATAATCAGAGTTCTTTGGAGGTCCACAGAAGATCTCAGAGAGCAGTTAAAAACAGCGATACTAACTTCTTCACTGGACTCTTATTTGTTTCACGACTTTTCAAAAACCCAGTCTTTAGATACTACTTTTACTTTCTGTGCATTGTACCACACTGTACAATACCCAGCAATATGTCAATATATGGGCTCTATAATATGGGAATGAAATGGAAAACTTTGGCCACCTTAAAAAAGGCTATTACAATACATGGTCCTCACTCTCCCTACTCTAAGCAAATGCTGACTGTATATAGTACCTTATGATTGGCAGAACTTTGCCACACTTTGTTGTCCCAACATACTATCTGGTTCCCAGAGGAAGAAACCATTAAGGTAGAAACTTGGAATAAGGTAAGAGATGAGATCAAACAATGTTATGCCTCTCAGGGCCCCAAAAGGCATTGATTGAAGTAATTTTCTTATGGAATCTTATAAAGAAAGCTTTAAATTCCACTGGAGGCAACCCTATTACTATTTTTAAGCCCACATTCCCCCCTCCTGCTTCTGCATCAATGTGGGTGTAATCCACATAACTGGTTCCTATGCTATCTTCAATGCCTCATTGCCTCCTTCTCTTACTCTTAAGATCACGAAACAAACTGTACTTCCATGGGCATCTAGGTCTTGGAGCCAAAGAAACACTCTTGTCTTTTCTGCCACCATAAAAACAGTCCCAATAATCTCTGTGGGTCACCTGTCTAAACCTCGGGAGGTAAATTGGATTATCATAAAAACTTTATTTTTTAAAATAGTTTATTGTCAAACTGGTTTCCATACAACACCCAGTGTTCTTCCATACAAGTGTCTTCCTTCATCACCACCACCTCTTTTCCCCACCTCCCCTCCCTCTTCAACCCTCAGTTCATTTTCAGTATTCAATTGTCTCTCAAGTTTTGCGTCCCTCTCTCTCCTCAACTCTCTTTCCGCCTTCCCCTCCCCCTGGTCCTCCATTAGGTTTCTCCTGTTCTCCTGTTAGACCTATGAGTGCAAACATATGGTATCGGTCGTTCTCTGCCTAACTTATTTCGCTTAGCATGACACCCTCGAGGTCCATCCACCTTCTTACAAATGGCCAGATTTCATTCTTTCTCATTGTTATGTAATACTCC
>NC_043717.1:63181670-63228110 GCF_006229205.1 Suricata suricatta | reverse complement strand
TATATATATACCACGTCTTCTTGATCCATTCATCAGGTGATGGACATGTAGGCTCTTTCCATGTTTTGGTTATTGTTGACAGTGCTGCTATGAACATTGGGGTACATGTGCTCCAATGCATCAGCAATTCTGTATCCCTTGGATAAATCCCTAGCAGGGCTATTGCTGGGTCATAAGGGAGTTCTATGGATAGTTTTTTGTTAGGAACCTCCACACTGTTTTCCAGAGCAGCTGCACCAGTTTACATTGCCACCAAGAGTGTGGGAGGGTGCCCGTCTCTCCACACCCTCACCAGCATCTATAGTCTCTTGATTTGTTCATTTTAGCCACTCTGACTGGCGTGAGGAGGTATCTCAGTGTGCTTTCGATTTGTGCTTCCCTGATGATGAGTGATGTTAAGCATCATTTCATGTGCCTGTAGCCCATCTGGGTGTCCTCTTTGGAGAAGTGTCTGTTTATGTCTTATGCCCATTTCTTCACTGGGTTATTTGTTTTAAGGGTCTGGGGTTTGGTGAGTTCCTTGTAGATTTTGATACAAGCCCTTTATCTGATATGTCATTTGCAACTATTTTTTCCCATTCTGTCGGTTGCCTATTAGTTTTCTTGATTGTTTCCTTTCCAGTGAAGAAGCTTTTTATCTTGATAAGGTCCCAAGAGTTCATTTTTGCTTTCATTTCCCTTGCATTTGTGGATGTATCGAGTAGAAAATTGCTGCTGTTGAGGTCAAGGCGGGTGTTTCCTACTTTCTGTTTGAGGGTTTTGATGGTTTTCTGTCTCATATTCAGGTCCTTTAGTCATCTTGAGTTTATTTTTGTGTATGGTGTAAGAAAGTGGTCTAGTTTCATTCTTCTGCATGTTGCTGTCCAGTTCTCCCAGCACCACCTGCTAAAGAGGCAGTCTTTTTTCAATCGGATACTCTTTCCTGCTTTGTCAAAAATTAATTGGCCGTATATTTGTGGGCCCAGTTGTTTCATCATATAAGTTTTGTACATCCTTGGTTAGATTTACTCCTACGTATTTTATGGTTTTTCATGTAATCATGATTGGGATCAGTTTCTTGATTTCCTTTTCTTCTGCTTCCTTATTGGTGTATAGGAATGCAACTGATTTCTGTACATTGATTTTGTACCCTGCAACTTTACTGAATTCATTGATCAGTTCTAGAAGGCTTCTGGTGGACTCTGACAGGTTTTCCATGTAGAGTATCATGTCATCACCAAAAAGTGAAAGTTTGACTTCTTTGCCAATTCTGATGCCTTTAATTTCCTTTTGTTGTTTTATTGCTGATGCTAGGACTTCCAGCCCTATGTGAAACAACAGTGGTGAGAGTGGACACCCCTGTCGTGCTCCTGATCTCAGGGGGAAAGCTTTCAGTGTTTCCCCATTGAGGATGATATTAGGTGTGTGCTTTTCATAAACTGGTTTCATAATGTTTATGTAAGTTCCTTCTATTCCGACTTTCTCAAGGGTTTTTATTAAGAAAGGGTGCTGTACTTTGTCAAATGCTTTTTCTGCGTCTGTCGACAGGATCATATGGTTTTCATCTTTCCTTTTGTTAATTTAATGGATCACATTGATGGATTTGCAAATCTGGAAGCAGCCCTGTAACCCAGGAATGAATCCCACTTGATCATGATGGATAATTCTTTTTCTATGCTGCTGAATTCGATTTGCTAGCATCTTGTTGAGTATTTTTGCAACTGTGTTCATTAATGATATTGGTCTCTAGTTCGCTTTTTTTTTTTTTTTTTTTTTGCTGCGTCTCTGTCTGGTTTGGGTATCAAGGTGATGCCGGCTTTGTAGAATGAGTTTGGACGTTTTCCTTCTATTTCTATCTTGTGGAACAGTTTGAGAAGTATGGGTATGCTTTAAATGTCTGGTAGAATTTTCCTGGGAAGCCATCTGGCCCTGGGCTCTTATTCCTTGGGAGATTTTTGATAATGGATTCGATTTCTTCACTGGTTATTGGTCTATTCATGCTTTCTATCTCTTCCTGTTTGAATTTTGGCAGTCCATGTGCATTTAGGAATTTGTCCATTTCTTTTGTGTTGTCCAGTTTGTTGGCATATAATTTTTCATAGTAATCTCTGATGATTGCTTGTATTTCTAAGGGATTGGTTGTAATAGATCCTTCTTCATTCATGATTTTGTCTATCTGGGTGCTCTCTCTTTTCATTCTGAGGATCCTGGCTAGAGGTTTATCAATTTTGCTTATATTTTCAAAGAACCAACTCTTGGTTTCATTCATCTGCTCGACTGTTTTTTTGGATTCTATATTGTTTATTTCTGCCCTGATCTTTATTATTTCTCTTCTGCTGCTGGGTTTATGGTGCTCTTGCTTCTTCTCTTCGAGTTCCAGGAGGTCCTCTGTTAGATTTTGATTTTTCACTTTTTCTAGTTTGTTGAAATTGTCTTGGATTGCAATATACTTTCCTCTTACGACTGCCTTTGCTGCATCCCAGAGATTTTGGATTCTTGTGTTTTCATTTTTAATTGTTTCCATATATTTTTTTTAATTTCTTCTCTAATTGCCTGATTAGCCCAATCATTCTTTAGTAGGGTGGTTTTTAACCTACACATTTTTAGATGTCTTCCAGACTTTTTCCTGTGGTTAATATCAAGTTTCATAGCATTGTGATTTGAATGTGTGCATGGTATGATCTCTATTCATTTACACTTATGGAGGGCTGCTTTCTGTCCCAGTATGTGATCTATCTTGGAGAATGTGCCATGTGTACTCGAAAAGAAGGCAAATTTCCTAACTTCCGGATGCAGAGTTCTAAATATATCTCTCAGTTCCATCTGTTCCAATGTGTCGTTCAGGTCTATTGTTTCTTTAGTGATTTTCTGTCTGGTTAATCTATCCATTGCTGTCAGTGGAGTATTAAAATCCCATGCAATTAGCACATTCTTATCAATAAGATTGTTTTTGTCTGTGATTGTTTTATGTATTTGGGGGTTCCCAAATTTGGCACATAGATATTTATAATTGTTAGCTCTTCCTGATGGAGATATCCTATAATTATTATATAATGTCCTTCTTCATCTCTTGTTACTTTCTTTACTTTAAAGTCCAATTTGTCTGATATAAGTATGGTTACTCAGCCTTTCTTTTGGCTTCCAGTTGCATGATAGATATTTCTCCATCCTTTAACTTTTAATCTGAAGGTATCTTCAGGTCGAAAATGTGTCTCTTGTAGACAGTAAATAGATGGATTCTATTTTTTTTATCCATTCTGCTACCCTGTGTCATTTGGTTGGAGCATTTAGTCCATTTAAGTTCAGTGTTATTATTGAAAAATATGGGTTTAGAGTCATTGTGTTTGCCCGAGAATTCAATTTTATAGTGGTGTCTCTGGTACCTTGTATTCTTTGCAACATTTCCCTCATAAAGTCTCTCTTAGGATTTTTTGTAAGGCTGGTTTGGGAGTCATGCATTCCCTCTGTTTTTGTTTATTTGGGAACACCTTTATTTCTCCTTCTATTTTGAATGACAGGCTTACTGGATAAAGGATTCTTGGCTGCATGTTTTTTCTGCTCATCACATTGAAGATTTCCTGCCATTCCTTCTTGGGCTGCCATGTTTCATTAGATAGGTTTGTAACCACTCTCATAGGTTTTCCTTTGTACGTGAGGGCCCTTTTCTCCCTAGCTGCTTTCAGAATTCTGTCTTTATCTTTATATTTTGCCAGTTTCACTGTGATATGTCGTGCAGAAAGCCGATTCAACTTTCATCTTAAGGGTGTTCTTTGTGCCTCCCGAATTTGAATGTCTATTTCTTTTCCTAGATTTGGGAAATTCTCAGTTATAATTTGGTCTAGTATCCCTTGAGGACCTTTCTCTCTGTCTTCCTCTTCAGGAATTCCTAAGATACGTATGTTGTTCCATTTGATTGTAACACTCAGGTCTCAAATTCTCCTTTCTTGCTCCTGTATCAATTTCTCTTTCTCTTTTTTTCTGCTTCCTCTTTTGCTATAACTATATCTTCTAATTCACCTATTCTTCTCTCTGCCTCATCAATGCTTTAGGTGGCTGCTTCCATATTATTATTCACCTCATTTATAGCCTTATTTTTAACTCAATACATCTATTTTCAAAGTTCTATTCATTGTCTCAGTTGCTTCCTTGGTGGTTTTTTCAACCCCAGCGATTAATTTTATGGCAAGTTTTTAAAATTCGTGACGTGGCATGTTGTCTAGATCTGCCTTGAGCAGTTCTGTGGCTGTGACTTCTTCATAGAGGTTCTTCAAGGGAGAGTTCCTTCATTTCGCACTTTTGCTAGTGTTCTGTCTATTGTCAGCTTTACAAAGCTCGTTGTGCACTGTGCACCTGTTAATAATGCTCTGTTAATGGAGGCTTATTGACTGTCCTGGGCCTGTAGTTTCAGGAAATATTCTTTTAATGGTGTCTCTCAGTCTCATGTTGTGCCTTTGAATATTTTATTTCCCCACTCAGTGATATTTGGGGCTCGCCATCATGCACACTTTGGTTTGTTTTTTGGGTAGCACTAAGAAGGAAAACAGACAGAAAATCACAGAGGGAACAGAAGTACACAGACACACAGACAAATGAAACAAACAAAGAAATTAAGAGGGGGAAAGGAAAGTAAGTAAATGAAGAGGAAAGAGATGAAAAGAAGAGAAGAAAAAAAATAAAGGGGGTGGAGGTGACAAAGGACAATGGCAGTCTAAAATTGTATGACCAGTTGAGGGGAGAGATAAGGATGAGATTCAGAAAAATATATCTGGATTGCAGAACAAAAGAAAAAGAAAGAGAAAGGAGAAAGGAAAATAAGGAGTAAAAATTTTTGAAAAGTTTAAGTAAAAAAGTTAATAATAATAAAAAATAAGTAGAAAAAAAGAAAAAAAGACAAACAAACAAACAAACAAAAAGCAGCAGCTCTCCCTTGCAGAAAGGCATGGTTTGGTGAAGTAGGTGTATGGAGCCTGTCTCAGAAGCTCCGCCTTGTTGGCTGCAGAGAGTAGAATGGTGGCACTCCAAGCTCTGCTGGAGCTAAGTACTGCAGGCCACTCTAATGAGTCAGATCTCCTTGTGCTACATGAGCCAATTTGTATTTACCAGGCCCGCCTCAGTTCAAAGTCCTAGTCCATGCACTTTTATGCTACCACAGATGAGATGTACTTGCTTTGGCGGCTGGCTTCTTAGGGGGAGTGAGCAGTTTCTCTAGGCGCTGGCAGGGATTTATGCTGCTGCTGCTGCTGCTGCTGAGGGAGGCGATGTGCTCGCCCTCACAGACCTCTGCAGACTCACAGCCCCAAGCCAAGATAGCAATTGCCTAGGGGGAGAGATCAGTTTCTTTTGGCTCAGCCTGGGATTTGCATTGCAGCTGCCTGAGGGGAGGTGTGCTGCCTGAGGCGAGGAGCACAGGAGGTGGTGAAGTGCATGTCCTCACAGAAATCACTGCAGACTCCCAGCCCCCAGCCGGGATAGCGATAGTGTAGGGGGAAGGAGCAGTTTCTCTTGGTGCTGTTTGGGATTTGTGCTTCTTCTGCTGCTGCCAGAGGTGCTGGGCACTGCCGGAAATGAGCTGTGGGCTTCTGCTGCTGATGTGTGCCCCGGCCTTCACCACTGCCAACTCCCTTCTGGGATCGCATAGGGATGGGGGCTATTTTCTCCCTGTTGGCACCCGGGATTCTGGATTTGCACAGCCAATGATGGAGGCAAGATGCTCTGTGGAAATGAGGTGTGTGCTCCTGTTCCTGCAGCTGAGGCTGAAGTGCGCACCCCTGGGGCAGTCGCCACCATGGCCGCTGACTCCCCACCGGGATGGTGGAGGGGTGGAAGCTGTTCTTTCCCCTGTGCCACCTGGGTTCGGGATTTGGGCTACCCAGCAGTTATATCTCTCCGAGCATGGTTAAACGTTCTTTATCTCTTCCCCAGAGACAGTAAAAAGAGCGTGTTCAGTTTCTCTGTCTCTTCCCTTTGTCTCTCAGGGGCTCTGCGCACTTGCCCCATGTTGGGCTGGGGCACCCACCTCCCCTGCCCATCTCGGTCTGGCCCATTTTCCAATCTCCCCAGTTCGCACTCACTCACTCAGGCATCTTTGATGTTATCTTCTTTCTGAAGTCTGTATTTTCTCCTACCGCTCTTGCAGATGAGAGTAATGTCCTTCTCAGTTTGATAGATGGGGCAGATGAAGTTTACAGAGTTCTCTTCCTCTCCGCCATCTGGCTCCTCCCCTCATATAAATTTAAATGTACATGTGCTTCTGTCTGGGGGATTACATGGAAGGCTGGTCATAGCATTTCTTCCCACTCCAGGGCACAATGAGATATTGGTCAGGCCCTTCAGTAAACCTGTTTTATAGACCTCTTTTATGGCCAGTTTTGTACCTGTTTTGTCCTGTTGTCATTGTCATTGTTTTTGTTCTTATCTCTAAAAATTCTATGGAAAATAGGAAAGTAATCCTATATGTAGAAAAGTGGGAAATATATAAAAAAGATATAAAGAATGAAAATACATTTCTGTTGAGGATAAAAGAAAGTAATTTTGTCTTAAATAAGACTGGTTGTTTAAAAAGAAATGGCTTTAAAGCAAAGTTTAAAATAAAGGAAAGTTATAAAACTTTCATAAAGGGAAATCTTTCAAATGAAATTATATACATGCTCAGGATAGACTAAGGTTAAGATAAATGAAATTTTAAAAATTAAGCTGTTATAAAGCTAAAACTCTGCTTTTCTCTCTATTCAAAAGACAAAGTTTTCTTAGATTCTTAATCTGCTCTTAATAAGACACTATAAACAGGTTTTTTTTTTTCTTTTGTCTACTAATAGAACCAAAGCTTTAGGTTTTATCTTTATCAGGTCCTTGATTGCTTAGCTAAAACTTCTCAATATTAAAAGAGCTAAGTTTTTCTAACAACTATATAATGTTATACATTTGCCCTCAAAATGTTTTATTTTGAATAAATAAAGTTTTAAAATTTATAATAATCTATAATTCTACTTGGGATATGCTTAATAATTTCCTAGGATGTTAACAAACTTTTCAGAATTTAAATGGCCAAAGGTCTTTTAACCAGTTGAATCCTTTTGTTTAAAATCTTTAAAAAGTCAGGCAAAGGACAGATACCATATGTTGTCACTCATAGGACTAATAAGAGAAATCTAATAGGAGACCATGGAAATGGAAAGGGGAGGGGAAAGAGTTGGGGAGAGGGAGTGAGGCAAATCATGAGAGACTTTTGAATGCTGAGCACAAACTGAAAGCTGAAGAGAGAAGGGGGAAGGGGAGAGGGGGTTGGTGGTCATAGAGAGGGGCACTTGTGGGGAAGAGCACTGGGTGTTATATGGAAAGCAACTTTGTAATAAACTATATTAAAAAATAAAATGCTAAGTTGCTTAGAAAAGCACCATCTACAATGGTAAACCTTAGGTTATATTACATGAGTAAATGCTGCAACCACCCAAATACAAATACAATTCCTAATGTTTTAATGTTTTGGTATAAAGTCATTACTTAATATTTTAATTATTTAAAATAGTATGTCAAAAAATAACTAAGTTTCATTGTCAATTGCTTCATACCTAATGGATTGGCAAATACTAAGGCTGATGTTCCCATCATTGTTGCAAAAACCTGACCTCAGGCATGGCTATATCAATCCTTCACAATTTCCTTGGAATTCCCCTATTATTGTCATAAAATGAAGTCCAGAAAATGGTGACTTCTTACTGATTTAAGGAAAGTGAATGATAGATACTATGATCCCCATTGGGGCGTTACAACTTGTACTTCCCAGACCTACTGTAATACCCAAAGATTGATATTTTATTATCATTGATCTTAAAGATTATTTTTACACCATTCCTTGGCACCCAGATGACTGATGATGTTTTACCTTTTCTTTGCCTTCTATTAATAATAAAGCTGCTAAGGAGCGCTTTCATTGGAAAATCCTTCCTCAAGGTATGATGAATTCTCCAACTATGTGTCAAAAGTTTGTGCATCATATTTTGCTTCCTGTTAGAACTCAATTCCCTACTCTATATATTATCCATTATATGGACGATATACTGTTTGCAGGAAGCAACCCCAAAATTATTCAACAAGCCCTATCTTTAGCTGAGTCACATTTGAGACATGCAGGCCTTGTTATTACACCTGACAAGATACAAACATGTACTCCTTATGAGTATTTGGGGTATCAGATAACCCAAAAAATAGTCGGACAAAAATTATTAGAAGATATCAATTGGCTTTATCCCACGTCAGGTATTTCTAATTATCAATTCACTTATTTACCTGCTAATCTGTTCTTTCTTTCAACAACATTATTGGTGGTTCCAAGATATCATTAGTACTTCTCCTGTTAAAGGTCCCACGAATTTCACAGATGATACTAAAAATAACATCTCTGTGGTTTACAAAAATAATATTAAGAATTTTGCTTCTCATGCCATGGTGAATTGTCCATTTGCTGTATTTCAATCTCCCTCTTCCGTCATCACCACCTTTCTTCATGGTATATAATCTCTTATCCGTTGTTGGACTTCACCATTCTTCATTATCCACATTCGATCTCATTCTCAGCTTCCCAGACCACTTGCATATGGCAATAATTGTGCAAACACATTAAGCAAACATTGTGGTTTCTTTTCAGCTGAAGAGGAACATCATGTTCTGCATACCAATGCAGCATGACTCTCAGGCTCGAGCCGTCATTCGTTCTTTTTCTGTATGTCAATCTCTACATATACAGCATGGCCCATCTGGAATTAACCCTAGAGGCACAGACCCCACTCAGGTTTGGCAAATGGGTGCTACCCATTACCTCCCTTTTGGTCCTCTCTGGTATATACACATGTTAATTGACACTTTTTCTGGTTTTATTTAGGCTCACCCTTTCCCAGGCGAAGCAACTCCACACGTGAAACAGTTACTGTATTCTGCCTTTTCTATTCTGGGGGTACCTACTAAAATAAAAACTGGCAATGTGCTGGCTTATACTTCCACTAACATGACAGCTTTCTCTATGGAACGGTCTATAACCCATGTGTGGCATTCCTTACAACCCTCAGGGTCAAGCCCTTGTTAAGTGCGCTCATCAAATACTTACATTGCAATTGTAAAAAATAAAAGGGGGAACTGTACCTGGGATATAAAAAAAATGCCACTGGCCACAGTCATATATCTAGCTCTGTATGCTAGTAACTTCCTGAACCTGCCACCTATTGCAGATCTTATTTTGCATGTTCAGCGCCATGTCTCTGCATTACCCCCATTCTCTCACCTCAGTATTCCTGTTTTTGTGAAAATACACGACTGGGATGAATGGTGTACGGATACTTTGTTGTGGACGGGTCCTAGTTATTCCTTTCTCTCTGCAGATGGCAGATTTTTCTGGGTGCTCCACCATTGTATCTGACTGCAGGCCCCCTCCTCGTTGGACGGCTCCTCCACCAATATCCTGCTTCCCTGCAGGAATGCGAATGGCCGCATCTCCCCCTAGACCTCCAAAGAATTCTACAGTAACCATTGCTCTCCCCAACTATGGAAGGAGTCAGCCCTCTACTGTCCCACGACTTGGGGCCAATTGAAGTGCCTTACCCCAAAGGTAGAACAAATGGTGATGACTACCAGATAACAGCTGACCCCTACATCATTGTTCCTGGCTATGATTGCTATTATCTCCTGTTCTCCCCAGGTAGTACTTGCTGAACATAACTATTGGGACTATATTTCTCACCCTCCACTGCTACGACCCATAGAATGGACTGAAACTGGCCCTAATGTGTATTGCAATGATACCATTTATACGCCGGCTCCTTGGGGCCCTGGCATATCCAGTTTTCTTCAGAAAAAGGAAAAGACTTCAATTTTACATTGAAATATTCCATAGCCCCTTAATGTATTGGAAATGGACCTTTATGTCTGCCCACACAAATGTACACATGAGCATATATTTTTGCCTCCATCTTGCATGGTCAGGTCCCTCATGGGTGTGCTCACCACGCTCACGTTCCAGTTTACAGAAGAAAACACTACTGATTCAACAGTAAAATCCACTGAGCCCTTATGTTAGACTATGACCTATAGACATTATGTATTTGCTCCCACAGACCTGATGCCATGGCCCTCATGGGAAAATATTTTCTTCTAATAACTCCCTATATACATGGGTAGATTGGGGACCTCATGGTAAGTTCTTGACCAATTGTTCAGAGGATAATAATGTCACGATATGTGATTACATCTCTAACATCACTCAACTTCAATTTAGTTTAAGTCATAATACCTCTACTCATATCCGTCATTTTGGCCTTATGGCTTGGCACGAGCATGGTTTAGCCCCCCACCGTCCCAGGTTAATTGGTCCCACAATGAGACCTGAGCAGTGGGACCTATGGAAGTTGGCAGCTTCTACACAAAAATGGGCCACCTTTTCTGGTAATTTCTTTGGCACCTCACGTTCAATGGCAAATTATTGGTTCACTAGAAACCACACATTTTACACTTCCTGCTGTGTTAAAATGTCATTTGTATTGGCCATTGGGACCATGGTTTTCAAAGATGCTGAAAAGCTTTTATCCTGTTCTGATTGTAAATTGTATTATTGTCTGAATTCTGCCCTGAACATAGATTTAAAGAATTAATCTCTAGTTGTTTTTTGGGCCTGGACAGGGCTATGGTTACTGGCAAATCTTACCTGGCCCTGGCAAAAGGATCTCCTGGGTAACCTAGTCTACCAGATCCTATCACAATTGTATCATAGGTCCAAATGGTTCATTGCTGAACTCATCCTGACCATAGTAAGCCTCATCCTCATAGCCACTACCACCACTGTTGCAAGCGTAGCTTTAAAACTTCCATTCAGACCCACCAATTTGTTGAAGAATGGCAAAAGGACTCACATACCCTTTGGACCCAACAGTTCACTATTGATCAGGAACTTGAATCACAAGTAGAGGATCTGCGGCAGGTGGTACAGTGGCTGGGGGATCAGGTTTTGGCTTTGCAACACCAAATTATCTTACAATGTGATTGGAATACCACCCAATTTTGCATTACTCCCCATAAATATGATACTAAATATGCATGGGCCTCCAACCAGCAACATTTGCAAAACATTCATGGTAACACTTCATTAGATATTCACCAATTATCAACTGATATCACTTCTACCTTTAATACACAAATCCCTAATGTCCCTTATGATAAATTAACTTCTAAATTGGTAAAGGGCCTTCAGGATTTGGACTTCAGAGGATGGTGGCAAAGTTTAATGCATTCCTTAGGTAGTTCTAGCATTGCCTTGCTCAAGATGTTATGCTTGTTTATTATAGGATACCACAGTCTCTGGTGCCATCTCTGAGAGTGGCCAACCCCCAACATTTAACCACTATCTTAGCTTTATGGCATAGAAAATAACAAGGGATTTGTAAAGTGAGTCATTTATCCTTTATCTCTATCTAAACCCTCTAACATTCAAAAACTCTCAATGAGTACTCTTCCTTTCATGGCAACTACAATTGTTTACATGGGTTCAATAAGAGTATGTTCATTTGAATTAATAGTTATTTTACTAAGGCTTTGACTGGAATGTCATATTTTAGAGTTAAGAAACTAAGGTTAACTTTATGAAACCGGAAGCCGTAAAGCCCCTTGAAAGTGTTGGCCTGATACTTTGCTTACAGAGTTCCCAGTAGCCTCTCTAGGTGAGTAAAGAAGGTCACTTCCTAGCAGGTGCAGGAACCTCAACATATTTTGGGGACCTCATGAAGAAGATTTGCCCAATTCATCAGGAATTGGAGGCCTATTTGAAAAGTGCTTGGCTTGGCTTCTGGCCTGGAGAGGCTACTGCTAAGAATTCAACCTGACGTTTCCTTGAGAGGGATCCCAGAAAAGCTGATTTTAAATAATCCTCATCAGTCATTAGAGAAATGCAAAGTAAAGCCACAATGAGATACTACTACATAACTATTAAAATGACTAAATTAAAAAAAAACTGACCATACCAAGTGTTGGCATTTCTGGTACAAATGCAAAAGTATACAACCACTTTGGAAACCAGTTAATTCTTAAAAAGTTAACCATATGCATAGCATGTGACTCCTCAGTTCATTTATATAACATTGTAGAAGGCACAAACTAGTCTTCCAAAATAGAGAACAGATCTGTAGTTGCCCAGATACAGAAAAGGAGAGGCAAAATGAAACTTTTGGGTGTGATAAAAATTTTCATTATTTTGACTGTGGTGGTGACTTCACAGGTGTACAGATTTATTAAAACATCATATTGTATACTTTATGTACAGTTATATCTATTATAGTTCAATAAAATTATTTTTTAAAAGAATTAACTTAGGGGCACCTGGGTGGCTCAGTCAGTTGAGCATCTAACTTTTGATTTTGGCTCAAGTCAAGATCCTGGGTGCATAGGATTGAGCCAAGCTCAGCATGGAGCTTGCTCTCCCTTTCTGTCTGCTCCTCACCTGCTCACACACATGCATGGGTACATGCATGAGTGACCACTCTCTCAGAAATATAAATAAATAGAATTAACTTATATATTCAGATAAAATCTTTCTAGATGAAGAAGAAGAACAACAACAAAGTCCACCAATCAGTGAAATTGCAATGTGTGGCTTCTTAAATACCTACAACAAAGATAATGCTGTACCACTAATTATTTATTATGTATGTTTGTTCGTGTGACAGGGGCGGTAGTTGGGATTGTGTATATGTTCATAACAAGGAAGATATAAACAGATATCAACGAGCTATGTTCAGCCTGATATACCAATAGATTCTGTGTTAAGCACCATCTCATGTAGAAGTACAAATATTTGATTCCAAAAAAGAATGTCATAAAATAATGAAACAGAGAACATGTCACTGCAACTGAAGATACCCTTATGAAGAAAAATCAGCATATTATGTACTAGAACTAATACTTATAAAAATATTTACTGTAGAATAAATATGCTACAATGCATAAATTAAATTCGTTATATAAAGAAAATACTTTCTTTTAGGAAACTGCCATATAAGATTAACAATAGACAAAAAAGTTACAAAAATAAAAGTGTGTTACAAGATACCTAAGGTAGTGCATACACATCAAAAGTAGAGCACTGTTGTTAGAAGTCACTGATAGTCTTTGGCTTGGGAAAAAATACTTACAAATAGAAAAATCATAATAGCTCGTTAATATATTATTTTTGTATGAGATTTTTTTTACAAGTTTTTCTCTTTTTGTTCTCTCTCTTTCATTCCAAACTTCTTTGTATCATTATGATGAAGCACTAATTCTTGAAAAGCACGGTTTAGATGACAATTTAAAATGAAATTAAGTAATTTTAAATGAAAGCTTTATTTTATTTTTTTAATGCTTTATTTATTTTTGATACAGACAGAGACAGAGAATGAGATGGGAAGGGGCAGAGAGAGAAGGAGACACAGAACCAGAAGCAGGCTCCAGGCTCTGGGCTAGCTGTCCACACAGAGCCCGATGCAGGGCTCGAACCCACGAACGTGAGATCTGACCTGAGCCGGAGTCGGAGGCTTAACCGACTGAGACACCCAGGCGCCCCTGAAAGCTTTACTTAAGTTGCATTTGTCCAATATTATAAATCAGAACAGAGATATTTTCTAAATGAGTCACAGTTGTTTAATCAAGGCCACAATTATTTTACCTGTAGGATCTCACCACTGATTAATTTCTTTCTTAATTCAGTGGAAAAGCAAGTGAAGTATATGAGTAGGCATTATTCAAATGGACAATAAAAATATGAAAAGACATTCAATCTTACCACTAACCTAAGAAATACAAATATATAATGAGAAGAAATTAATTTGGAGGGGCACCTGAGTGGCTCAGTTGGGTAAGTGTCGAACTCTTGATTTCCACTCAGGTTTTGACCTCACAGTTCCATGGGATCAAGCCCTACATCTTGCTCCTCACTGACAGCACAGAGCCTGTTTGGGATTCTCTCTCTGACCCTTTTCCCACTCATATGCGCTCTTTCTCTCTCTCTCTCTCTCTCAATATAAATAAACATAATTTAAAAGAATTAGTTTGGGGATATTCATTAAGGATGTGAATAGTGATTACCTCTCAGTGTGTTTTTAATTACTTTTCTTGTTTGGATTTCAATGTATTATATAACCTTTTTTCAACACATATAATTTTCACAAAATATAAAGCTTTAAAAAAAACTGCCAGTATCTCATTGTTTGCAGAAAAATTATGGCCAACAAATCAGAAAATATAACTCAGAAACAGAATCAAGCATAGTTAATATGATATAGTTGGTATCTCAAATAAGTATGAGTCAGATTGATTACCAAATAAACAGTACAAAACAATTAGCTAGCTAACAAAAATATATTAAAAAATATTTGGGGTATCTGGGTGGCTCAGTCGGTTAAGCATCCAACTTCAGCTCAGGTCATGATCTCACAGCTCATGGGTTCAAGCCCTGCATCACGCTCTGTGCTGACAGCTCAGAGCCCGGAGCCTGCTTCAGATCCTTTGTCTCCCTCTACCTCTGACCTTCCCCTGCTCACGCTCTGTGTGTATCTCTCTCTCAAAAGTAAATAAACGTTATAAAAAATATTTGGGTAACTTAGTCAAGCGTCCAACTTGATTTTGGCTCAGGTCATGATCTCACAGTCCATGGGATCAAGCCCCTCATCAAATTCTGTACTGACAGAGTGAGGGCATGCTTCAGATTCTCTCTCCATGCCTCTCTGCCACTTCTTCTCTCTCTCTTTCTCTCTCAAAATAAGTAAATAAACTTAAAAAAATTGAATCCCTAACTCAATGCTTAATCCAAAATACTAATTCCTGATGGTACAGAATTTAACATGTAAATGAAACCTTTAATGTACTATCAAAGTATATAAGCATTCATTAAAAAAAGATAGCTATCATCTTAAACAAGAATAATAAGTTGAGAACAATATTTATGGCATAAACTCACTGATTTAAATCATTGTTTCCATAGTATATGTTGTGATTAAAATTATGAAATGAAAGAATACACACTCAGTTAAGTTTTATTTACCATTACACTGCCATCCTCTACCACATGTGCCTAGCACATAGCAGGCAAAAAAAAATACTAGTTGAATGACTAAATTAACTCTTACCATTGTTTGTGGGAGTGTAAATTGTGATAATTTTTCTGGAGAGAAGTTTGGCAATATGTGTCAAAGAAGAAAATGAACACAATTTATTCCAACATTCTCATAATTTTTACAAGCGCATATAAGTAGGTATCCAAGGCTAATTTTTTTTACAACAGGAAAAACAATGTGTATGCCAGTGGAAAGATGGTGTGGGAAGTAGCTGCCCTACAACAGGAATCTGGTTAAATAAGTTAAGTCATATATTTCCATGGAATATGCATCTATCTTAAAATTAGATGTTGATTATTTACCATGAAAATATAGCTACAACTGATAAATGAGATTACAAAACAAAATATGTTATGTACACAAAACAGTATATATAAACAGGCAGGTATGTAGATGTACAGAGAAATTTCTGGGAGGAAATGCACCAAAATGCTAACAATGGTCATTTGGTTGCTAAGATTGTATATTTATACCATCATTGGAATTTTCTACATTTTTTTCTTTATAATGCTTATATACCTTGAAGATTGAAAATTAGCATTAAAAGTAAATTTATTTACAAAATAGAAAGTGTTTCTTAACTTTTTAAATATATGTGACCAAAGGACAAACCACAAATTCTATAATAAAAAAGTAATGTGAAGATTAATCTAACTTTAATAATTTCCCTCATTTAAAGTGAGTAATTCATCATATTTTATATTTTAATTTACTACCTGTATTCTGTGAGCAGGTTTAGACAGTGAATGTAATTAATTAGGTTATTTTCTATATAAGTATATCAAATCACATCTGGGTTTTATTTTGTTTTTTGCTTCCACAGAAAGATCAAGATATCTTTCAGCAATGTCTTTAAAAGACTATTAATATATCCTGTGAACTTTTATTCAAATATAGATAGGTAATTTTGGTCATTCATAAAAATGGGCTAAATGCTTCTTACCTTTTAATGAAAAGTAAACAGTGGTCTTTTGGATTGTACCAAGGGAGGTGTTCTGTAGCAGAAAACAAGCCTGTAAATAAAAATAACAGATGCCTGTTTTTAAACTTCATTTTCAGAAGTTTATTCACATATTACTGGACTTGTAAATCATTCTTTAGTGT
Organism: Suricata suricatta; assembly: GCF_006229205.1. Lineage (NCBI taxonomy): Eukaryota > Metazoa > Chordata > Mammalia > Carnivora > Herpestidae > Suricata > Suricata suricatta. The sequence goes on along the minus strand of NC_043717.1, from coordinate 63,211,902 downwards.
GACTGGAATATTACAATGTTAGAAAGAAATTGATGGTAGCCTACACTGTAAAGTATACCCTGACAGAGGATGGACTTTCATCAGCACAAATTCCCCCCTCTATTCTGCTGTTCATGGAATTGAAAATTGCTCCACAAAAGTATAGAGCAAATCCGCTGCTTTTAGATAATACTACCTAACATTTGAATGCTCTTGCACTTCATCTACAAGGTTATTAGAAGCTTTGAGAACAGCTAGAGGCAAGTCAGCAGCAAGGCTGGAGTATTTTATATGCCAGTTTAAAAAGAGAAATACAGTAAAATGGTGTAACTGACTCACAGCATCGCAACCTTTGTAGATGGTTATAAACCAGACTTGCAGAACACCACAGATATTACTTACTAAAAACTGTTAAGTGGAACGCAATATGCCTGCTTTCTAGCCCCTTTCACTATGCCCCTTTGCCAATAAAATGATTCCCTTTTTCTTTCCAATGTAAAACTACACGCTCATGGGATATTTAGATATAGATTTTAAAAATCATCCATAATCACACACTACCAAATGATGCCATTTGGAGTAATTTTCATCCAACTTAATAAAAACAACAACAACAGATTTTTGTCAAGACGCTCCTGACAAACCAAACGGGAATATAGGAAAAAATCATGGGAGAAAGATACTCCTCTTCGCTTGCTAGGAACCATGGCTAGTATTTTTACCTCATATCTAAGCTTGTTTTTGAATTATAAAACTATAAACATATAATTTTGAGGTAAAAATAAACGTCTTCCATGAGTGTGTGCCTCAGCTACCAGGCTGGGTCCGGGAAGGCGGGCGGAGCCTGGAGGGCGGCGGGTGCGTTTGGTCATTCATTAGGCTTAGATATTGTCAATCAAGATTGCCCAGCAAATGAGGTGCGAGCTCAAGGCACACTGGGAACTAAATTAACTGCCGGTCTGTCCGCAAGGGGTGGGGGCTCGCGATCTAAACCGTGAAGGGATCTTGGGGTCTTACACTGCGGCATTAGACTATGGCACTCCTCCTTCTGCCACAGCTGTAGATAGAGACCTTACCACCGCTGCTCTCGCACAGGCCTCTATTGCGGCTTCCATCTCTGCGCGTGCACAGCAGCCCAGCCCAACCCCTCCCTGAGCTACTGCTGCTTTCACCGCTGCCACCTCCTCAGCTTAGGCGTCCACCGCCACCCAAGCATCCGTGAGTCATTTTCTGCCTTTCTCTGGTCTCGCGGTCTCAGCAGTAGTCACCAAGTTAAGAGGTTTGCAGGGTTGCAAAATGGCAGAAGCGGATCTTAAAGCGGTTTCGGAGCCTGCCGCCCAAAGGGTTGCTGAAGAGAATATGGCCAGCTCATCTAGTGATTCTGGGGAAGAATCTGACAGCCATAGCTCTAGCAGCAGCACTAGTTGCAGCAGCACAGGCAGCGGCCGCAGCCGCTTATATAGAAAGAGGAGGGTATCTGGGCCTTCCAGAAGAGCACGACGGGCTCCGCTGGGTAAAAGTTTTGTTGATCAGCTGCCTCACGCTGTTAGAAATCGTGTGCAGGCGCTCAGAAATATTCAAGATGAATGTGACAAGGTAGACATCTTGTTCTTAAAGGCAATTCACGATCTCGAAAGAAAATATGCCGAACTCAATAAGCCTCTATACGATCGGCGATTTCAAATAATCAATGCAGAATATGAACCCACAGAAGAAGAATATGAATGGAATTCAGAGGATGAGGTGTTCAGCAATGATGAGGAGATGCAGGAAGACAGCCCTAGTGAAATGCCTCCTTTAGAGGGTGAGGAAGAAGACGACGACCCTAAAGAAAAACCTGAGGTAAAGGCTGAAGAAAATAAGATTCCAAATGAAATTCCTGAGACAAAGGTTGAAGAAAAATCAGAGTATAAAGATTTTCTGGGGGCAAAGCCTGAAGTGAAAGAAGACCCTAAAGTAGTCCCCCAGGCAAAGGCAGAAGATAAAGAACCACCTAAAGCAACAGAAGCTAAGGCTCCTAAAGAGGCTCCTAAAATAATTCCTGAGGTCAGGCCTAAAGAAAGAGTGAATCTTAAAAGAGCCCGTAAGGGAAAGCCTAAAAAAGAAGACCCTAAAGGCATTCCTGACTATTGGCTGACTGTTTTAAAGAATGTTGACAAGCTTGGGCCCATGATTCAGAAATATGATGCACCCATTCTGAAGTTCTTGTCAGATATTAGCCTAAAGTTCTCAAAACCTGGCCAGCCTATAAGTTACACATTCGAATTTTATTTTCTACCCAATCCATACTTCAGAAATGAGGTGCTGACCAAGACATATATAATAAAGTCAAAACCAGATCACAAGGATCCCTTCTTCTCTTGGGGATGGGAAATCCAGGATTGCAAAGGCTGTAAAATAGATTGGAGAAGAGGAAAGGATGTTACTGTGACAACCACCCAGAGTCGAACAACAGCTACTGGAGAAATTGAGATTCAGCCAAGAGTGGTTCCTAATGCATCATTCTTCAATTTCTTTAGCCCTCCTGAGATTCCTAAGATTGGAAAGCTGGAGCCACGAGAAGATGCTATCCTCAGTGAGGACTTTGAAATTGGTCAAACTTTACATGACAATGTCATCCTAAAATCGATCTATTACTATACAGGAGAAGTCAAATATAGCTATGAAGATGGGAAAGATTATGGAAACAGGAAATACTGAAAATTAAAAAGAAGCTGCCTGAAAGAATTTTTAAGAATCTCAAAACTTCAGGAAGAAGTGAAGCGGGTTTATATAGCCTTAGGCAAGATGGGAGGGGGACTACTCTAAACCTCAACACTAGCATTCCTTATAATCTTGTGTTTTTATATTTTCTTCAGTAGTCTGGAAAATGGTCTTACAGTGTCTAAGTATTATTTTGTCTAGCCTGTTGTACTGTAATATTCTTCAAATTATGTAAATGTCAGTTATCTAAAGCATGTTCATTTTGTGCTACAGAGTTCTGATTTTTGTGAAGTCCTTTTGTCATGTTTCTATTAGAATGTAGCTGTGAAAACTCGTAATTGTCAATTGAGACAAATATTTGCTTGGAAAAAAAAACAGTTCCTGAAGTACCAACGCGAGGTTTTTTTTTTTTTACCAGCCCAGAAGACTAAAAGTTTAAGTCTGCTTGCACTAGCTGTGCCTTCATTACTTTGCTATAGAAATACAGTACTTACAGTAACTAGAACAGCTTAACAGTGAAATTTGACTGCTTAAAAAAAGATTAGCATACATTTAAAAATGTCCATCAAGACCATATATGATATGACTGTGAGCTTATTTATGTGACATAGTGGTTTATAAATTAATAATAAAGTTATTGTTTACCACTGAAGTGTTAATGACATAGTATTTTTAAAAATTTTCTTCATATTATACTGTGTAATTATAAACTGAAGTTACTAACCACATTTTCTTTGTAATATGTTCTACTTTATTATTCACTAAGATGATCACTTCATATCATTTGATATTTTTCATGTTGCTCATTGAATCCTAAAATAAATGTCAAATAATGTGTATCATGCTATAAAAATCTAACATTTTTTCTAATTGTAAAAAAATAGGTCTCAAAAAAATAGAAAGTACTGAGGAAAAGGGAAGTTAAAAGTATACATAACTATTATGAATATTCTGATATTATTCCCAGATCTTAGCTCTTTTTGGAGAATACACATTCAATTGATCAGAGAGAAATGGGATTTGGAAGGAAGGCTAAGGGGGAGGAGGAGAAATAGGGGAAAAGGAGGGGGAAAAGGAGAGGGAAAAGGAGAAGGGACAGGGAGAGGAAGGTGAGAAGGAGGGTGGAAAGAGAAGAGGGTGGGAGGAAGGAGGAACCAAAAGGAGAATGGAGAAAGAAGAGGGCTGGAGGGAAAAGGAAGGTGAAAAGGATGGGAGGGAATGAGGATAGGGCAGAAGGGAAAAAAGGGAAGGAGTGCCTCATCAAGGAAGTACATCTATGTAAGCTGTTGCTTTCACTTCCAAGAGTAGGATGAGCAAGTGACACAGGCCTACCTTCTACCTTACTTGGGAGGAAGTCACACACTTACATGTGGCTTTTCTTTTAAATAAGGGGGATCAGGCTTTTACCTCTTCAACACCATGCAGCTGGGTTACAGAGTAATGAGATCCTGAAATTTTAGTGTGAAGAGGAGCCCTCTTTAAACTCAGTTTACCAGAGAGCTTTGCACAGGGCACAAAGGCACAAGCACAACAAATAGTAAAGGAGTATCTTCTTTCATATTTGCCATCCCCCTGTCCACATATATTTTCCTTCAAAACCGTAAGGAAATAGCTGAGGCAGGAAGAAGACAGGTGTGGGGGTTTCTGAGTCTCTAGGCATAAAGTTACCTAGTAGTCTTTCCAAATCCCATCATCCATAGTTTAATATATTTCTTTTGTCCCTGGTTAAAAATAGCCCAGCCCCTTGTCTACAAATGTAAAAATATTACAATCCATGACACTATATTTAACCAATCTGGGGTATTTTGATATTAGGGTTGATATGATTTCTATAAAACCAGGAAGATGGGGCGCCTGGGTGGCTCAGTCGGTTAAGCCTCCGGCTTCAGCTCAGGTCAGATCTCACGTTCGTGGGTTTGAGCCCCACGTCCAGCTCTGTGCAGACAGCTAGCTCAGAGCCTGGAGCCTGCTTTCGGTTCTGTGTCTCTTTCTCTCTCTGCCCTTCCCCCTCTCATGCTCTGTCTCTCTCTGTATCAAAAATAAATAAAACATTTAAAAAAATAAAACGAGGAAGCAAATTATTTCTTTTAGCAATACCACTGCAATTTTGAGAGTGCCTTTGTTTTATTTCTGAGATATTTGCATCCACCAAGAAAAGGTATGGGAGCAGATTTACTTATATAGCAGGGCCAAAATGAAGGCTGTAATAAATACGTGTACCTGGATCACTGTTGCAGAGGTTCCCAAATCAGACATATACTGTGCTTGTCAGACATCACAGATATACCAGAGCACTTAAAACTCCTACATGGAATAAAAAATCCTTATCGTATCTTAGAACACTTAAGTATTCAGCCCCTTCCTGTTCTGTATTTTCCAATATTAAAGGAACACATCTCAGAATACTTGCAAAAATGAAGCAGAAATGTGGAAACTAAAAATCATTCATAAGCACACTACAGGAAGATATCCTGTTTATAGATTGGTGTATTTTCTCCCAATCTGTCTCTTGATTAGGTTTTATCCCAACTTCTTGGCTCAAATCAAAAGGTCCATTCAAGCTGGGTGGGTGTAAGAAAGCATAGTGGAAAAACAGCTAATTGGTGTATTTACCATTTCCGCTAAGGACGCAGGTGAGAGACTGAGGGAAAGGGAGGGGTGGAGTGCCAAAGCTTTTTATATCAGTAAAGCTAGAATCCCAGAACCGCAAGCTGTCAGTGCTAAGTGCTTCTACCACCTTGGCTAGTGAAGGTGGCTACAGCCGGGAAACCGCTGGGTTTGCACGTTGGTTGGGCTGCAGGTTTATCCATCACACTTGCCCAACCAATGAATAATGCTGAAAGGAGGAGTCTACTGGGAAAGAACGTCTTGAGCAGGGAGCAAAGGGTTGGGGAGAGCATTTAGTTAATCTTCTGCGGTTTATTTGTGCCTCGCTGTTTTCCCTTCGCTGTGATACAAGGCAGAGGTAAGCTGCCCCTTTCCTTGTTTCCAATCAGACCCGAGAAGGACTACTCCCTCCCACGTCCCCCCTTTCCCACATCCTCCTTTTTGAGTTCTTTCCCTACTGAATTAGGCACTGAGCGTCCAAGGTAGCCACATTAAAAGTTTGCTCTTTTCCTTTAACCTGGCAGACTCCATAACGAATGTTGTGACTAAGCAGCAGCAGGGACTGCTGAAGAGATCATGGAAGAAACTCTCGATTGAAGCGAACAAAGTGACAATACAGACAGTCAAATGATGCAAATTATCCATTATGTCGGAGTCTAGGGATACTGGTGCCCCTGCCCACCCACCCCTCAAAAAAAAACTTCAGTTACCATGTGATAAGCAGTAAGTCAGATTTGGCGTGCCTGGGTGGCTCAGTTAGTTGAACCTCCAACTTCAGCTCAAGTCATGATCTTGCAGTTTGTGAGTTCCAGCCCCGCATCAGGCTCTATGTAGACAGCTCAGAGCCTGGAGACTGTTTAAGATTCTGGTTCTCCCTCTTTCTCTGCTCCTCACCTACTGGCAAATTTCCCCTCTCTCTCTCCCTGTCTCTCTAGCTTTCTCTCTCTCTCAAAAATAAACATTAAAAAATTAAAAAGGTTAGAAGTTAAATTTAAAAAGGAATTCCAGGATCTTGAAAAAAGTATAAACCTTCACTTGATGAGGTAGGTGTGCAAACTAGTACATGTATTAGGACAACCTGGAGTGTAATAACTTTAATCTATGTAGGGATTACTTCAAAATGTTTTGTGGGGTTTGTAGACCATATTATTTTAAATAAAAACAAAATATTTAAGTATTAAAACACACACCATTTAGATGTATACTTTTCTTCAAGAGATGCAGAACACAACAAATTTTCTAAAGCATCTTTGTTCATTGCTATGCAGTTTAGTCCTTATAACTGTTTTGTGTTATAGCTTCTAGAGAGTGGGAAAATTATTAGAACTCTTCACTGAAGCTAATATTTATCTGGGGGGAAAACATACTTGGAAAGCCAATCACTCCAAGTGTATGTTTTGTCTCCAGCTCAGAAGTAGAAGAGTTTCAATCAATATGGACCAGGTGTGCCTTTATTATTGAGCTATAAAAATGAGGTTTACTGTGATATGGTACCTTACAAGATTTTATCACTTCAATAAAGTAACGTAGGGTTAAGAACTTTCAAGAACACATTAATATCAAGTCTCCTAGATTACTTCTTAAATTTTTGTGTGACAGGGATTTTTAAAGAAAAACATAATGAAGCTGTTTCTCCCTTGTAGTGCTGATAAAAGTTAGTGTCCGCAAGGGTTTTTTCTCAGCTGTATTCATGAGTTCTGTAAACTAAAGTGGTTAAGTATAATTTTTTGAACTGTGTTTCACTGAAAGTTGTCACTTTATTACTGTTGTATTACATCTTATGATTATAAAATATGTTCATAATAAAAAATTTGGAAGATATACTGAAAAGCATAAAATTATTTTAAACAGTTCTGCCTTCAAAGATAACCACAATTAGCATGAAAATGTCTATACCTTTATTACTATAACTATGAATTTGTCACTTGTACTTTTCACTTAATATATTTTGGAACCCTGTGCATGCAAAGTTTATTCCTTTTAATATGTATTGGATGGATATGCCATAACTTACTGTATCAGCTTCTTATTATGAGCATTTAGGTTGGGAGCATTTTTTTCTAATTGATTAGTAATTGTGAACACTGTATTTGAAGTAAGGAAAAATGTTGCATATGTTGAAACATTTTCTCTTTTGATTTTGTTCATTTTTTGATTGCAGAAGAGTTTTAATGTTAATACAGTCACATTTATCCTTTTCCCCCCTATTACAGATTTTGGGTATTTGGCTTAGAAAGACCTTTCCACACCAAGATCTGTCTTTTTTTTCCCACTTGCTTATGTTTTCTTGCAGTATTCATATAATTTCATTTAAAGTTTAATCCTTCTGGAATAATTTTGATGTAAGGATTGAGGTGCCTGTACCATTTTTTTCTCTCAACACAACTCACAAGTTGTTTCAACACTATTTACTGAGTATTAAATATCCAACATAAGTAATTGATACCTTTATTATATAATCCAGTACCTCAGGTGTTTGGACCTATTGCTGGACTGTTCTGTTCAAAATGATTATTCTTGTGCCAGTATAAATCTTTTAAAACAAATCTGTGATATACATTTTAAGATTTTTTATTATACATTTTTAAAGATTTTTTTAAATTTCTCCTATTTATTTTTCCAGATGAGCTGCAGTATTCCTTTCTCTCAGGCTTCCTCCCCAAAGCCTATGGATATTTTGATTATGGCTTGTTCAAATTTATAGATAGATTTAGACAAAATCAGGAATTTCATTACATTGAGTCATTTTATCCAAGGACAAGATGTGTCTTTCCATTTAATCAAGTCTTTCTTATATTCTTCAGTAGAATTTAAAAGTTTACTTGTTCCTTAGTTTCTTCTTCCTTAGTCTCCCTTTGGCTTATGCTGTTGTGCTTCTTATTTTTAAATCATTTGTGCTTAGGGATTGTCGTAGTTTTTTTCAGTTTTGAATGGGGACAACTGTTTGCTGAAGTGTGAGTGTGAAGAAATGAACTTGAGCATCTCAGAAGCTTCAATTCACGTTTGTCTCATAACATTCTCTCTCTAAATTGCTAATATCTTCTGCCTGAGACCATTTCTCTCAATTTGTGGTGTTCTCTCCATTGCCAGTTTTAGAATGGACAGCAGATCAGCATGTTTCAGAGAAATGTCTTGAGTTTGAGGTGTTCTGTGGCAATCTATTAGTTAATTTCTGCTCAAATGACTGGTCAGCATCTGTATTTACTTGTTGTTTGTCTTTTCACATATTGGAGCAGTCTCCAAAAAATAAAGATGACATATTGGTATAATTTTTTATTTACCTCGGCTCCCCTTTTGTTCTGAGTTATGGAGCTAATGAAGTTTTGGGGTGATGGTGGGGTTCAGAGCTCATGGCCAAGAAAGAATTCTTGAAGTTGTCTTTGGTGTATAAAGTTATTTTATTAAAGCACAGGGACAGGACCCGTGGGCAGAAAGAACTGCCCCGGGGTTTTGAAGAGTGGCTGATTATATACCTTCAGGTTAGAAGGAGGCTACGGACAGCATAAGTCTCTAAGGAATTTTGGAGGCAAGGTTTCCCGGACCTTGAGGGGCTAGCTGTTCTTATGAAAACAGCATTTATTACTGTTTAGTAAAACCTCAGTCATGAGACCCTTCAGATGTATATCAAGGGTCATATACTTGGAGTATAATTGCCAAAATCTACTTGGGGGTTAAAGAAAGGGAGGTTTGCAAAGGAATTTTTATGTGTTTAAGGAGACTTACAGGATCATGAGCAGAGGACAATCAGGATAACGTTAAGCCAAGATTCCCTATTGTCCCTAGCAAAGTCATCATCTAGGCAGCTGAGCTCCTAGAGGAAGGTCACTCTACCTGTTTCAAGGACTTTTCAATTGGCTGTAATCAGTAAGGGAATTTAGTTTTTCATTTGCCTTTGTTTCCCACATCACCATGGTAAGGAATTAAAACCCCTTAACATTTTGGTAAAGAGGATATTAGGGCTTTAGGAAACAGAGTCTATAGTCCTCTAGAAATTAGAGTATGGATAACATGGCCTTTTTGTTGCAGTTTACTAAGTTATCAGTAAACTGAAGGAGATTCCTGTCCTGCATGACCGTGATCTCTATCAGTAAGACATTTGTGTTCTTTGTTTTGTTCATGGGCAGTCAGGAGTGTCAGAGGAACAGCACACATACCTCACCTGAGGGTGGGTGCTTTTAGCATGTACTTTGCCCTCAGCTTGCACAAAGCTCCCTCATCAGAGCTGTTTCCCAAAGGGGTCATTTTTTGCTTTCACTATCTCCCACAGGCCTAAATGAAATATTTAGGGCGTGAGACCTGTGAAACCTGCCTGAGAACTGTGAAAGCAAGCATTGACTCACAGTCCTGCATTTTTGGGTGTTTTTTTTTTTGTTGTTGTTAAAATTTCATGGAAACTGAAAGAGATTCTTTCCAGTGTGTGTCAGAGGATTCTGATGCACATGCAGGATTGAGAGCAATATAGAGCAGAGCAATATAGAGAAGAATTTTGGAGAGACGTATACAAGTTCTCTAAATGCATTGACCTCAGAAAACTTTTTCTGCAGCACAGCTATTAACAACTCTCCTAATTCAGTAGAGGTAACAATTTGGTGAATTTGGCTTTGACTAAATATGTAAATTAGCCCAGATTCATTTATTGGTAAAAGCCTCCCTTAACACTTTACAAAAAAGAACTTTTGGGGCACCTGGGTGGCTCAGTCAGTTGAGCAATGGACTTTGGCTCAGGTCATGATCTCCCAGTTCACGGGTTCGGGCCGAGCATTGGGCTCTGTGCTGACAGCTTGCTCAGAGCCTGGATCTTGCTTTGGATTCTGTGTCTCCTTCTCTCTCTGCCCCTACCCCATTGGTCCTCTGTCTTTCTCTGTCTCAATAGTAAATAAATGTGAAAAAAAAGCATAAAACAAAGAACTTTTGCTAAAAAAGAAAAAAATTTTGAGACCATTAAAGAACTCATAGGAAGTTGCAAATACAGTTTAAAAAGGTCCTTTATACCCTACACCCAGCTGTTCCAAATGCTTAACATCTTACATGAATATAGTACAATACCCAAACCAGGATATTAAATTGGTACAATTTACACAGACCTCATTCAGATTTCAACACATTTTATATGCATTTCTGTATATGTATATGTGTGTATACGCATGCACATGCCTACGTAGTTCTATGCAGTTTTAACACATGTACAGATTAATGGAACTACCACTGCAATCAAGATTCAAACCTTTTCCATCATCACACATTAACTCCCTCATACTATCAAAACCATTAGTTTCCAATTCTGAAATGAAAAAGTTATACAGATGGTTATGTAAATGGAATTATGTAATATGTAACCTTTTGAGAATGGCCTGTTTTCACTCAGCAAAATAACCTTAATGTCCGTCCAAGTTGTACCTGTATCTAGGCTGTTCTTTTTATTGCTGAGTAGTATTCCAGTGTGTTAATCATTGATCTGTGACTATGCTATAGGAGAATAAAACCAAGTGAAAAGCAAACAGGACTGTCAGTGGCCAGAACCTCTCATAGGAACAGAAGAAGGAATTATAAGGTCTTTCTTTGTCAAATTTGAAAGTTTATCAATATAAAAGCTTATGTGATGCATACTATGTACCAGGAATAGACAAATTATTATTTATGTGATTGTTGCTATAATCTTTTTTTTTGTAAAGAGAGAGTGTACATGTGAGAGCAGGTGAGGGGGCACAGGGAGAGGGAGAGAAAGAGAATCTTAAGCAGGCTCCACAGCCATTATTGGGCTCCATCTCACAACCCAACCCAGATCATGACCTGAGTGGAAATCAAGAGCCTGATGCTTAACGGATTGAGCCACAGAGGCAGCCCTCTTGCTACAATCTTGAATTGATACAATTATTTCTTTTTTAATAAATGGAGAAACTGAGGTACAGAAAGGTTAAATAATCTGTCCAAGCTCACATAAATGGTAAGCAACAAAGCCAGGTTTTAAACTTGCTGTCCGAATTGAGTCTATGTTTTTAACTGCTCTACTGTACCACTTTCTACCATGCTTTACCACCTCGAAAAACACCTTCCTTGTCCATACTCAGGACTACTCACAAAGGCTACAGGGGAGCAGCAGATAAAAAATAGATACAATTAAAGCACCTGGATGGCTCAGTCAGTTGAGTTTCTGACTTCACCTCAGCTCATGATCTCTTGGCTCCTTGGTTTGGCCTGTGTGCTGACAGTTCAGATCCTGGAGCCTGCTTTGGATTCTGTGTCTCCCTCTCTCTTCGCCCCTCCCCTGCTTGCACTCTGTTTCTGTTTCAAAAATAAATAAACATTAAAAAATAAATAACAATAAGTACAACATGCAGACAAAGGGGTTGTCCATCTATTGAGGAAAACTAAGAATTTCATCTTATCTAGCAGTGGTGCCACCTGAATCCACTTGTAGCTCATATCTGAGTAACTTTGTCAAGGTTATAGCTTAATTAGAACACTGGATGGGGCTTAGCCTCTGGGCCATATCCATCATATTCAGGGGTATGATGAGAACTGGCTTAGTAAATTTATATTTTTATTAAGTGCAGGATGATCTATTACCATTAAATATTTTTTTTACCTTTCCAACTTCTTATATATTTATCATTACCTGTTTTCCTGTAGTCAGCAGCAATAAAGAGCCTTTTCAATCAGTAAATGTAAGAAGCATAAAGAAGCTGAAAAGAGATTTACTCCTCATCATCCTTGAGCAGAACCCAAAAGGGCATTTATAAGATTTGAGCATTGTAGAGGATGAAAGCAGGGATTTGCAGTGTGTGATAGGCTTGGTTTGACTCCTTCTTTTGTCACGTATTGGCTTTGTGGCCTCATGCAAGTTGCTTAACCCCTCTAATCCTCATTTTTCATATCTACAAAATGGGGCTGTTATCTTAATAGAACATAGAATAATTGTAAGGCTTAAACGAGATGTTGTTTATCAAATTCTTAGCATCCTGACTGGTGTGCAATAACCATTCAAATAATAATTGTCATTGCTATAATTAGGATAAGTGAGTTTTAGTTGGAATTCCAGGTGAAATATAATGATATTAAAGATTGTACAGATGGCATTCACACATTCAAGTGTGTCCATCTTCAGGGAAAGAAATCTTTCATGGGTTTCATGTAATTGTTCCTGTTTTTTCTTGGCTTTTTCCTCCCTAAATCAGCTCCTGATAAACACTTACCTGCCTGCATCATTATTTTATCTTCAGTATTTCAAGATCATTTTGGATTTTTATCAATTTCGTTAAAGAGCCAAATCTCTACCTAGTCTGTTTCCTTACCAAAAGTCTGTGACATAAACACTTTTCCTTAGATAGCAGAAGGAAAAATGGTGGAGAAGTAGGGAGCCTTGTAAACTTCGCCCCCCCCTCCTGCATCTATCAAGCTGAGAATGACATTACTCTTATGGCAAGAGTGGGAAGAGAAAATACAGACTCCAGAAAGAAGACAACCTTAAAGATGCCTGAGTGAGTGAGTAGGAACTGAGGATATGGGAAAATGGGCCAGTCCAAGTGGTGCAGGGGAGGTGGGAGCCCCAGCCTAACACGGAAAGCGCGCAGACCATGGAGAGACAAAGGGAAATGAAAGAGAAACTGAACATGCTCATAATACTGTCTCTAGAGAAGAAATAAGACCTTAGCCTGGGATGGAGAGAGAAACTCTTACCCCATATAGAACCACTGGGTTCAGGGAGAGAAACCCATCCCGTATAGCTGACGAATTCTTCCATGGGTTCAGCTGCATTGGCACCCACCCAGGATGGCACCAAAAAAGAATGAAAGAAAGAAAGAAAGAAAGAAAGAAAGAAAGAAAGAAAGAAAGAAAGAAAACTGTCCCCACCCTTATGCGATCCTGTCTGGGAGGCAGGTGGCGGCCCGTGGGAGCGCACCTTGCCTCTGGCAGCGGTAGCTTGAATCCCGGGTGGAACCAGGAACAACAGCCCCCACCCCTAGGCAATCCCGGCTGGGAGGCAGTGGCTGTGGCAGTACAGCGTGGAAGTGCACCTTGCCTCCAGCAGCTGAAGCGGGAATCCAGCCTGCACCAAAAGAAACAGCTCCCTCCCATTACAAGATCCCACCTAAGAAGCCAGCAGTGAAAGCAGGTACATCTCATCTGTGGTAGCTTTCAAGTGCATTGAGTAGGATTTTGAAGCAAGGCAGGCCTGGAAAATAAAGCTTGGCTTGCCCGAGGCACAAGAAGATCAGACTCATAAGAGTGGTTTGCAACACTTAGTTCCAGCAGAGCTTGGGGTCCCGCCATTCTTCTCCCAGCAACAACCAAGGCGGGCCTCCAAGAGCCTTCACCGGGATGTATACAGGGAACCACGCCTATACACAAGGGGGAGCTGCTGATTTTTGTATCTATTTTTTATTTTTTACTTCTTTAACTTTTTTTTTAACTTTTTAGTTTCCTTTTTCCTTTCTACCTCTTTTTTTTCTCTTGCCATCCAGATATATTATCCCTTATCTAATCGTTATCTCTCCCCTCCACCAGCAATATGCTTTTAGACTGTCCATTGCTTTGTGGTCTCTGTGACCCTTTATTTATTTCTTCTCTTCTTTTCTTATCTGCTTGTTCCTCTCCCTTCATTTTCTTTTCTCCCTTTCCCTCTTTTAATTTGTTTGTTTGTTTCATTTGTTGTGTGTTTGCATGCTTTTATTCCCTGTGTGTTTGTCTGTCTGTTTTCCTTTTCAGGGCTACCCCAAGAAACAAGACAAACTATGCATGATGGAGAGTCCCAAATATCGCTGAGTAGGGAAATAAAGTAATCAAAGGCAGAACAAGAAAAACTGAGAGACACCATTAAAAGAACATTTCCTGAAATGACAGGCCCCAGACAGTCAATAAGCCTCCTTTAACAGAGCAATACTAACAGGTGCACAGTGCACAACAAGCTTTTAAAACTGACAAGAGACAGAAAAATAGCCAAAATGAAAAAATGAAAGAATTTTCCCCTAAGGAAACTCCAAGAAGAAGTCACAGCCACAGAACTGCTCAAAACAGATCTAAAAAACATAACTAAACAAGAATTTAGAACAATTGCCATAAAATTAATCACTGGGCTTGAAAAAAAGCCTCAGAGAAGCTACTGAGACAATGACTAGGGACTGATAAATAGGTGTGATAAAGTTTTAAAAAAGGCTATAAATGAGGTGAATAATAAAATGGAAGTGGCCACCTCACGGATTGAAGAGGCAGAGAGAAGAATAGGTGAATCAGAAGAAACAGTTAGAGCAAAAGAGGAAGCTGAGAAAGAGAGAGAGAATGATTCAGGAGCAGGAAAGGAGAATTTGAGACGTGAATGAAATAATCAAATGCAACAATATCCATATCATAGGAATTCCTGAAGAAGAAGAAAGAGAAAAAGGTCCTGAAGGGGTGCTTGATCAAATTAGAACTGATAATTTTCCGAATCTGAGGAAAGAAATAGACGTTCAAATTCAAGAGGCACAAAGCACCCCCTTGAAACGTAACTTGAATAAACCTTAGGGAAAACATATCATAGTTAAACTGGCAAAATATAAAAATAAAGAGAGAATTCTGAAAGCAGCTAGGGAGAAAAGGGACCTCATGTAAAAAGGGAAACCTATCAGAGTGGTTACAGACCTATCTAATGAAACTTGGCAGGCCAGGAAGGAATGGCAGGAAATCTTCAATGTGATGAAGAGAAAAAAATATGCAGCAAGGAATCGTTTATCCATCAAGCCTGCCATTCTAAATAGAAGGAGAGATAAAGGTGTTCCCAAATAAACAAAAATTTAGAGAATTCATCACCACCAAACCAGCCTTATAAGAAATCCTAAGAGGAACTTTATGAAGGAAATGTTGCAAGACTACAAGGTACCAGATACATCACTACAAACATGAACTATACAGAAAACACAATGAATCTAAACCCACATTTCTCAATAATAACACTGAATGTAAATGGACTGAGTGCTCCAACCAAATGACACAGGGTAGCAGAATGGATAAAAAAACAAAATTCATCTATTTGCTGTCCACAAGAGACTGATTTTAGACGTGAAGACACCTTCAGGTTGAAAGTAAAGGGATGGAGAAATATCTATCATTCAACTGGAAAACAAAACAAAGTCAGAATAGCCAAACTTATATCCGACAAACTGAAATTTAAAGTAAAGGCAGTAACAAAAGATGAAGAAAGACATTATATAATAATTACAGGTTCTCTCCATCAGGAAGAGCTAACAATTATACATATCTTTGCCCCAAATTCCGGAGCACCCAAATACATAAAACAATTAATCACAGACAGAAACTTATGGATAAGAATATGCCCATTGCAGGGAATTTTAATACTTCACTGACGGCAATGGATAGATAAACCAGACAGACAATCAAAAAAGAAACAATAGACCTGAACAATACATTGGAACAGATGGAATTGATAGATATATTTAGAATACTGCATTCTGAAGTAAGGAATTCACATTCTTCTCAAGTGCACATGGCACATTCTCCAAGATAGATCACATACTGGGGAATAAAGCTTCCCTCCATAAATGTAAATCAATTGAGATCATACCATGCACACTTTCAGATCACAACGCTATGAAACTTGAAATCAGCCACAGGAAAAAGTATGGAAAACTTCCAATAATGTGGACGTTAAAAGCCAGCTTACTAAAGAAAGATTGGGCTAATCAGGCAATTAGAGAGGAAATTAAAAAATATATGGAAGCAAATGAAAATGAAAATACAAAAATCCAAACTCTCTGGGATGCAGCAAAGGCAGTCATAAGAGTAAAGTACATTGCAATCCAGGCCTATTTTTAAAAACTAGAAAAAGCACAAATTCAAAATCTAACAGAATACCTAATGGAACTAGAAAGGGAGCAGCAAGAGCACCACAAGCCCAGCAGGATAAGAGAAATAAGAATGATCAGGGCAGAAATAAGCAATATAGAATCCAAAAAAAAAAAAAACAACAACAAACAAACAGTTGAGCAGATCAATGAAACCAAGAGTTCGTTTTTTGAAAAAATAAACAAAATTGATAAACCTCTAACCAGGCTCCTTAAAAAGTAAAGAGAGAGCTCCCAAATAGACAAAATCATGAAAGAAAATGGATCTATAACAATCAATCCCTTAGAAATACAAGCAATCATTAGACATTAGTATGAAAAGTTACATGCCCAGAAATTTGACAATCTAGAAGCAATGGACAAATTCCTAAACATACATACACTACCAAAACTCAAATGGGAAGAAATAGAAAGTATGAACAGACTGATAACCAGTGAAGAAATTGAATCCATTATCAAAAATCTCCCAAATGAATACGAGCCCAAGGCCAGATGGCTTCCCAGAGGAATTGTACCAGACATTTAAAGCACAGCTAATACCCATTCTTTGCAAACTATTCCCAAAAAGGAAATAGAAGGAAAACTACCAAACTCATTCAATGAATCCAGAATCACTTTGATACCCAACCAGACAGAGACCCAGCAAAAAACAGAACTAGAGACCAATATCCTTAATGAATACAGATGCAAATATAATCAACAAGATGCTAGCAAATCAAATTCAACAGCATACAAAAAGAATTATCCATCATGATCAAGTGGGATTCATTCCTGGGCTGAACCTGGCTGGTTCAGTATTTGCAAATCCATCAAAGTGATACATCATAACAACAAAAGGAAAGGTCAACAACTTATGATTCTGTCGATGGATATAGAAAAAGCATTTGACAAAATAAAGCACCCTTTCTTAATAAAAGCCCTTGAGAACGTTGGAATAGAAGGAACTTACTTAAACATTATAAAAGTAATTTATGAAAAGCCCACAGCTAATATCATCTTCACTTGGGAAAAACTGAGAGCTTTCCCTCTGAGATCAGGAACACGACAGGGTGTGCAATATCACCACTGTTTTTTAACGTAGTGCATCAGCAATCAGAAAACAAAAGGAAATAAAATCCATCAGAAGTGGTAAAGAAGAAGTCAAACTTTCACATTTCGCAGATGACATGACACTCTACATGGAAAACCCAATCGACTCCACCAGAAGTCTTCTAGAAGTGTTCAATGAATTCAGTAAAGTTGCAGGGTACCAAATCAATATAAAGAAATCAATTGCATTCCTATACACCAATAATGAAGCAACGGAAAGAGAAATCAAGAAACTTATCCCATTCACAATTGTACGAAAAACCATAAAATACCTAGGAATAAACCTAACCTATGATGTAAAAGACGTATCCAATGAAAACTATAGAAAACTTATGACAGAAATTGAAGAAGACACCAAGAAGTGGAAAAACAATCCATGCTCATGGATCAGAAGAATAAACATTGTGAAAATGTCATTACTACCCAAAGCAATCTACACATTCATTGCAATCCCCATCAAAATTGCACCAGCGTTCTTCACAAAGGTAGAACAAACATCCTAAAACTTGTATGGAACCACAAAAGACCCCGAATAGCCAAAATAATATTGAAGAAGAAAACCTAAACAGGGGTATCCCAATCCTAGACGTTAGCCTCTTAAACAAAGCTGTCATCATCACGACAGTATGGTACTGGCACAAAAACAGACACATAGTCCAATGGAATAGAATAGAGAACCCAGAACTGGGCCCACAAATGTATGGCCAATTAAATGTTTGACAAAGAAGGAAAGAGTTTCTAATGGAAAAAAGACTGCCTCTTTAGCAGGTGGTGCTGGGAGAACTGGACCCCAGCATGCAGAAGAATGAAACTAGACCACTTTCTTACACCATACACAAAAATAAATTCAAAATGGATGAAGGACCTGAATGTAAGACAGGAAACCATCAAAACTCTTGAGGAAATAGTAGGAGACAACCTCCTTCACCTCAACTACAGCAATTTCCTACTCGACATATACTCAAAGGCATGAGAATCAAGAACCAAAATGAACTGTTGGGACCTCATCAAGATAAAAAGCTTCTGCACTGCAAAGGAAACAATCAAAAAAATTAATAAGCATCTGATGGAATGTGAAAAGATATTTGCAAATGACATTTCAGATAAAGGGCTAGTGTCCAAAATCTACAAGGAACTCACCAAACTCCACACACAATCAATAAATAATCCAGTGAAGAAATAGGCAGAAGACATGAACAGACACTTCTTCAAAGAGGACACCCAGATGGCTAACAGGCACATGAAATGATGCTCATCATCACTCATCATCAGCGAAATACAAATCAATACCACACTGAGATACCACCTCATGCTAGTCAGAGTGGCTAAAGTGTACAAATCAAGAGAATATAGATGCTGGCAAGGATGTGGAGAAATGGGAACCCTCCTGCACTGTTGGTGGGAATGTAATGTGGTACAGCCACTCTGGAAAACAGTATGGAGTTTCCTCAAAAAACTATCAGTAGAGCTCCTCTATGACCCAGTAATAGCACTACTAGGGATTTACCCAAGGGATCCAGAAGTGCTGAGGCATAGGAGCACATGTACCACAATATTTTTTGTGGCACTTTGTATAATAGCCAAATCATGGAATGAGACTAAATGTCCATCACCTGATGAATGGATCAAGAAGATGTGGTATATATATACAATGGAGTACTACATGGCAATGAGAAAGAATAAATATGGCCATTTGTAGCAAAGTGGATGGACCTCAAGGGTGTCATGCTAAGCGAAATAAGTCAGGTGGAGAAAGACAGATACCATATATTTGTGCTCATATGTCTAACAGGAGTAACCTAACAGAGTACCATGGGGAGGGGAAGTGGGAAAGAGAGTGGGGGAGAGAGGGATGCAAATCATGAGAGACTATTGAATATGAAAACGAACCGAGGGTTGAATCGGGAGGCGGCGGTGGAAAGGGAGGTGGCGGTGGAAAGGGAGGTGGCGGTAATGGAGGAGGACACATGTGGGAAAGAGCACTGGGTGTTATATGACAAAAAACTATCAATGAAAAGAAAACACTTTTCTTTAGTAATATTGAATACAGCTGGATCTTTTCCAGACTGTGGTTGCGAATTTCTATGTAAAATAGGGATATATAAACTATTTTCAGTGTGGAATGCTTTGTATACAACATCTTATAGTTTTGGCCAGGGTATTAATAGGGGTCACAGAATATAGGTCAGTGATTTTTTGACGTGGTTTCTAAAAATATTATTTTGTCAGGAAGTCTATTTTTAAGAATTGCTTGAATAAGATTAAGAGAACATGAGAAGTGAGAAATGAAAGGCAAAAACAGCATATCAGATGACATCTACTTAAAACATTTGCATCACATCCCATAAAATAAAAGAAATTTGAGGAGAATAAAAATATTTCACCTAATATTTCCCTACAACTATCACCACTATTTACAACTTCAGGTAAAATATCATGATGTTAGATTTGCTGAATTTGGTATTACCTCACACGACCCTGTCTTGTTTTAAGAAAAAACATTTCTTTAAATCCAATTTAAAAAAGACTTTGGGAATAAAATGCATTATTTATAATTATTTAAGTGTAATTCAAGTTTTAACTGAGTTCTTCACTTTTTGTATGGAATAACAAAGAAAAGCACAAAGACAAGTAAGTAAGTCACTTACATTTTTGCTGGTTTTTTTTTTTTTTTTGAAGGGGGGCTGGATTCAAGGTTCAAGGAGAGCATTCCAACAATTTTAGTATACTTTTATATATTGAAATAATAGGATTTTCGGGGCACCTGGGTGGCTCAGTCGGTTAAGTGTCCGACCTAGGCTCAGGTTATGATCTCATGGTTCCTGGCTTCAAGCCCCACATGGGGCTCTGTGCTGACAGCTCAGAGCCCAGAGCCTGCTTCCGATTCTGTGTCACCCTCTCTCTCTGCCTGTCCCCTGCTCATGCTCTCTCTTGCTCTTGCTCTCAAAAATAAATAAACATTAATCAAATTAAAAAAGAAAGAATTGGATTTTCATAGTCTAATTATCATGTCAGCATGTTGCCAATTAATTGTTTGAAATTCCTTTATGCAAAGTATGCAGCTGTATTAAGCTCAAGGGTTAAGAAAGAACATAGTTATTTTTTAAAAAAATCTGTATAGATGATGAGATTTAAGAAAATGTAGTTTGACTTTTTGCAACCGAATCTAAATAAAGCAGTACATGGTAATGTATCAGAAAATTTCTCTAGGCAAATCCCACGTTGATTTTCTAGACAATGGTTTTAGAAATAAGTCTTTTCAAATATGTTTAGGTTTGTTTAGCTTGTGTTACTAAATATTGTCACAAGTATAATAGTGAAAAAGAATGACTTTACAAGATTCAACAAAACAAATGCTATGCCTTAAATTACATGTTGGAAGAAGTATTAGCCCAATAATTTGATTTTCATTTCAAGATATTTTCATGAGGAAGAGATCACAAATGATACCTAAATTACCATGAAATTTATATATGAAAAGAGTATATATTGTTTATTTGATGCAGAAACACTTATTTGATATTAAATATGGCTAAATCTCTGTATTGTAGTATTTTTAGTAAACAAAATGTGTTTGGTTAAAGTGCAGTTGAGTCAGAGTTTTTTTTTTTCACTCAGGGTAGAGTAATAAATTTCCATCCACCAAAAATGTATTATATGATATTTAAAAAAATACTGGAAGTTGTTGATGATTAAGATTCTTTACTTGCCATGTCTTCTCTATCTAGCAACCTGTTTTGTGATAGTTATCCTGAGGGCACCTTGTACCTAAGGAAAGGTAGAAGAGAGAATACTGGGTGACATTCCTTATCTAATTTTTGAATCTGTCTTGATAGTCTCTTTTGTTTATTAATAGTTTATTGCCAAGTTGATTTCCATATAATACCCAGTGCTCTTCCCTACAAGTGCCCCCTCCATGACCATCACCCTCCATCCCCTTTCCTCCTCCCTCTTCAGCCCTCAGTTTGTTTACAGTATTCAAGAGTCTCTCATAATTTGCCTCCCTCCCTCTCCCCAACTTTCTTTCCCCCCTTTCCTCTTCCCATGGTACCCGGTTAGGTTTCTCCTGTTAGACCTATAAGTGAAAACATATGGTATCTGTCCTTCTCTGCCTGACTTATTTCGCTTAGCATGACAGCCTCGAGGTCCATCCACTCAATTTAAAATCATACTAATGCCATTTGTAAAACAATATGAGGTGAATGGCAAACTTAGGAGAAAACTGCTTGTAAACAAGTGAAAGGAGCAACTTGGAAAATTTTTTGATATGTACATTAGCCTATTCGCTAATAAATATGAGAAATTTCACCTGCACTAGGTAATAAAAAAGTTGAAAATTAAAATAATGACAAGATACTGATGTTTACCTATTGTGTTGGCAAAATTAAAATTTAAAAGTTCTTATCATTCTCCCATAATGTGAAAAAATTCTGTGTCACATACTGTAAGTGGAAAGGTTTGTACATATTTTCTGGAGTATTATTTGGCAGTAGTTAATAAAAAACCTTAAAAATGTGTGTATTCCTTGGGTCACCTGTGTCACTTACTCAGTTAAGTTGCTGACTCTTGATTTCAGCTCAGGTCATGCTTTCATTGTTTGGGTATTGGGACTGAGCCTCACATTGTGCTCTGCCCTGACAACGCTGAGCCTGCATGGGACTCTCTTTCTCCCTATCTCTCTGTCCCTCCACTGCACTCTCTCTTTCTCAAAAATAAATAAACAAACATAAAAAAATTAAATGTGCATGTTTCTGGGGCACTTGGATGACTCAGTCAGTTGATTTTTCGAATTCTACTCAGTTTATGATCTTGTGGTTCATGAGTTCAAGCCCCGTAATGGGCTCTCTGTGGATAGCTCAGAGACTGGAGACTACTTCAAATACTATGTCTCCCTCTCTCTCTGCCCTTCCCTGCTTTCTCTCTATGTCTGTCTCTCAAAAATAAATAAATATTTAAAAATTTAATTAAAAATGCACATATTCCTTGTCCTAGCAAAAGTTCCAGGAATGTATCTTAAGAAAATAATAGCAAACCAATTACAAAAATGTTAATTTCAGGGCACCTGAGTGGCTCAGTTCGTTGAACATCAGACCTAGGCTTAGGTCATGATCTTTTTGGTTTTTGAGTTTGAGCCCTGCGTTGGGCTCTGTGCGGACAGCTCAGAGTCTTGTGCCTGCTTCAGATTCTGTGTCTCCTTCTCTCTCTGCTTCTCTCTCTCTCTCGCTCGCTCGCTCGCTCGCTCGCTCGCTCCTCTTCCCCTCTCTCTCAAAAATAAATATAATTATTAAAACATAAAAATAATGTTAATTTCAGTATTGCTTATAATACAGAAATGTCAGAAACAAGTTAAATGTCCAGAAAAAGGGATTCAATTTATATGTTTTCTTTAGTCATACAGTTGAATAATATAAAGGCATTTAAGATAACAATACAGATATATACTGACATGGAAAGATACCTAAGTGGGGCGCCTGGGTGGCTCATTCGGTTGAGCGTCCCACTTCGGCTCAGGTCATGATCTCACAGTCCATGGGTTCCAGCCCTGCATCGGGCTCTATGCTGACAGCTCAGAGCCTGGAGCCTGCTTCAGATTCTATGTCTCCCTCTCTCTCTGACCTTCCCCTGCTCATGCTGTCTCTCTCTCTCTCTCTCTCTCTCTCTCTCTCTGTCTCTCTCTCTCTGTCTCTCTCAAAAATAAAGAAAATATTTAAAGAAAAAAGATAGCTAAGATAAATTGTTTAATGAAAAGAGTCTCAAAAATATGGAAATATATGCATACATTTGTAAATTATATATAGTACATAAATATCTTGACACTAGTTATATGTGATGGGGTCTTAGGTAATTGATATCTATAATTTGGGAGATTCTAACTTTTATATAATGGCTAGAACTTACTGTTGTGATCAGAAAAAATATAGTGGAAGCAAAAGGAACATGTTAGAATTATAGACAATTATGTGGAGCTGTATAATTAGAAAACAAAGAATTATGAAGGGATATATTTGCACTATGTAGTATTGGAGACTGTTTTTAAAAATGTTTTAAAGTCATCCACACAGTGAATAACCCTTCACAGTGGTCACCTTAAGACCAAATACTAATTCCAGTAATGTTGACACAAACAGAACGTTAAAGATGATCTACTTTCTCATTTCATAGGTTAGAAATCTTGGGCTCATTGTATCTATGTACTTATTACCCAAAGTCACACAATAGGTAAGTAGTGGGAAGTTCACAAAACCATCTGCTTTCCCTTTCAATTTGGGGGGGGGTAATTAACAATTACTATAAAACCAGTTTCTCTAACACCTCTGACTTTCAATGGTTACATTTCCCTTTAGTACCCAAATAACCTAACCTCAGCCTTCATTCCCTCAAGTAACTTCACCAGTCTCTGCCTAGTTTCCTTTTCTAAGTATTTCTGAGAAACCTAGAAAATATTTGGTTATATATTTTGTTATATATTCCAAAAGTGCTTGCCACTTTCTTAGGGCAAGAGTTTTAGATTTTTCTACTGGTCCTACTGTGCTGTCTCATAACCACTTCTCCATGCTGCTGCCACTTACCCCAATTCACATTATATTAAAAATTAACAAATCACACCAAAAAGTAAATCCCTAAAACTTACACCTAATATCTCACTCTTATGCTTAACAAAATATTAATGATGATTTGGGAATAGAAGAAGGGAATTATCAGACAAAAAAAGGAAATGTTAAAACTTCCTATCAGAGATCCTTTGTCTATGCATTTGCACAGGATTCCTTAATGTCAGTCTTTCTTGATGCCATACATGTTGCAAATGCCAACTTATTTCCCATTTAAAGAGTCCCCTTGACCCCTCCTTCAAAGGAGACACTAGAGTTCCCATTTTTCTTGGGTATAAGAGAATAAAAGGAATAACTCCCTCTCTTCCTGCCAAAGGCCTGTTGTTTTTCCAATGAGAAAGTTGAAAAACTCAATTTTCTTTTTTCTGTTATTTTTTTAAACGAATATTTTTTTATTTTTTAATAGTTTATTGTCAAATTGGTTTCCATATAACACCCAGTGCTCTTCCCCACAAGTGCCCTCCTCCATTACCACCACCTCCCTTTCCCTCCCCCTCTCCCTTCAACTCTTGGGTCCTTTTCAGTATTTAGTAGTCTCTCGGATTTTGTGTCCCTGTCTCTCCCCAAATCTCTTTCCCCCTTCCCCTCCCCATCGTCCTCCATTAGGTTTCTCCTGTTAGACCTATGAGTAAAAACGTATGGTATCTGTCCTACTCCACCTGACTTATTTCTCGTAGCATGACACCGTTGAGGTCCATCCACTTTGCTACAAATGGCCAGATTTCATTCTTTGTCATTGCCATGTACTAACCCATTGTGTATACACACACACACACACACACACACACACACACACACACACCACATCTTCTTGATCCATTCATCAGGTGATGGACTTTTAGGCTCTTTCCATGATTTGGCTATTGTTGACAGTGCTGCTATGAACATTGGGGCACATGTGCCCCTATGCATCAGCACTTCTGTATCCTTTCAATAAATCCCTAGCAGTGTTATGCTGGGTCATATGGGAGTTCTGTTGATAGTTTTTTGAAGAACCTCCATACTGTTTTCCAGAGCGGCTGTACCAGATTACATTCCCACCAACAATGCAGGAGGGTGCCCATTTCTCCACATCCTCATCAGCATGTATAGTCTCTTGATTTGTTCATTGTAGCTACTCTGAGTGGCATGAGGTGGTATCTCAGTGTGGTTTTGATTTGTATTTCCCTGATGATGCGTGACGCTGAGCATCGTTTCATGTGCCTGTGGGCCATCTGGATGTCCTCTTTGGAGAAGTGTCTGTTTATGTCTTCTGCCCATTTCTTCACTGGGTTATTTGTTTTTCAGGTGTGGAGTTTGGTGAGTTCCTTGTAGATTTTGGATACTAGCCCTTTATCTGATATGTCGTTTGCACAAATGTACAGCCAATTAATTTTTGACAAAGCAAGAAAGAGTATCCAATGGAAAAAAAAAAGTCTCTTTAGCAGGTGGTGCTGGGAGAACTGGACAGCAACATGCAGAAGAATGAAACTAGTGCATTTTCTTACACCATACAGAAAAATAAACTCAAAATGGCTTAAAAACTCAATTTTCAAGAGATAGTCCATCATTGTCACAACTGGTCTAGTCATTGTGTTACAGATAAAACAATTGTAATAGAGCATTTCTCAGTCTGTATTATTCATATATGTGGAGTATGTGAATTTGCTTCTGTGAACGGACAAAAAACTTTTTTTAAGTTTATTTATTTTGAGAGAGAGCAAATCCGAGAGGGGAGGGAGAGATAGAATTAGAGGTAGGCTTCTTGCACTGTCAGCACAGAGCCTGACATGGAGCTTGATTTCACAAACTGCGACGTCATGATCTTATCATAACCAACTGAGCCACTCAGGTACCCAAAAGAATTTTTTATTGCAGGGCCTAAGCCATCCTTTCAACTGCCTCTCTTTCTCTCTCTTTGCTTCAGCTTATCTTTCTTTTATTTTTCTTCTAGTATTCTACTTTCTCTCTAGTTTTGTCCACCTTCACTCCCCCTTCACTTTTCACATATGCTCTTTCTTTTCACTTCCTGGACAGATGATTAAGTCATTTGGCTTGGCTACTCCTTTTCTATACTTTTTGTTGTTGTATACTTAAGTCTACTGCAATCTATAAAGATGAACTGAAAGACTCAGAATGATTGTATTTAATTTTAATTGGGTAAGATAAATTTACTAATTAATCTAGTTCTAAAAATCCCAGCTGAGAAAATGATTATCCAGCAGATATTAATGTTTTCATAAATATAAAATATATTAATAGCACCCTCAGTGAGAGACAATGCCTAAAAATTTCAAATATCCCCAGTATATGCATCAGAATAAATTTTGATGTTGAGCATATTTATACCTTTTTTATATTGTCCACCTTAAGATTTCAAATTCTCTTGTTAGTAATTGACAAGATATGTTTTCTGTAGTTGCTAAACTTTTGAGGCAAATCTATATATAACTTTCTATTGTAATTAATACTGGAGTAAAAGGAACCCAACGTCTCTCCTGTCTGTTCTCTCTCCCATATTATTAATGTTTTTATTTTATTTTTGAGAGAGAGAGAGAGACTGAGAGAGACCGCATGAGCTGGGGAGGTTCAGAGAGAGAAGGAGTCACAGGATCTGAAGTCAGGCTCCAGGCTCTGAGCTAGCAGTCAGCACAGAGCCTGATGTGGGGCTAGAACCCACAAACCGTGAGATCATGACCTGAGCCGAAGTTGGACGCTTAACCAACTGAGCCACCCAGGTGCCCCACTCTCTCCCATTTTATATTCCAGACAGCAATATATGAGGGATCTATTTCTCAATATATTTGCCAGTACTTATTATCTCTTCATGTTTCTAGCCATTCTAGAGGGTGTGAAATGATATCTTAATATGGTTTTGATTCGAATTTCCTTGATTTTGTTTTCTTTTAATTTTTTATGTCTTTATTTTATTTTGAGCGAGACAGAGAGGGAGTGGGGGAGGGGCAGAGAAAGAGGGAGATACAGAATCTGAAGCAGGCTCCAGGCTCTGAGCTGTAAGCAGAGAGCCTGATGCAGGGCTTGAACCCATGGACTGTGAGATCATGACCTGCGCTGAAGTCGGATGCTTAACCAACTGAGCCACCCAGGCGCTGCAGAATTTCCTTGATTTTGATTTGATTTGAATTTGAATGATACCGAGTCAGATATAAAAGAAGATATAGAATTATTGATTATGGATTGGTTTTTCAGGGTGAAGAAGAAGAAAAAGTAGAATATATGCTCCCTTTTAATAATAATAAGCACCAATTACAAAGTCAAATATAAATGGTTTGAATAACCCCTCCCCCCCTTTAAAAAACACTGCTTCAGTACTGCTTACATGGCTAATTAAAAGTTGGTCATAGCCGAAAGTCTACACGCAGGACAAGTCTTTATTTTTTTTTCCTCCACACCATTATCATTTTTTCCATTAGCTGAAGGAGCTGCTGTTTGGAAATCTTAGGTAGAAGAGAGCTGAGTAACATGCCCCTCTTCTTTCTCCCTCTCCTTTATGTACACCACTGGTGTACATTAGTTTTTCCTTGCTGCTGTAACAAATTACTATACATTTATCAGCTTAAAATAACACCGATATATTATCTTACATTTCTGTAGGTCAAAAGTACAGTATGAGTCTCCTTAGGCTAAAATCAAGGTGTCAGTAAAGCTTGGTTCCCTTCTGGAGAGTCTATGAGGACATCATTTCTTTGCCCATTTAGGTTGTTGGCAGAATGCAGTTACACATGGTTGTAGGATGATGTCTCCATTTTCTTAGCTGGCTGTCAACTAAATGCTATTCCCAGCTTCTAGAGGCCACGCATGTGTCTTGGTTCATGAACCTCTTTCTTCTTCTTCAAAGCCGACAACCTCTCTGCCTTCTTTCTCCACTTTTATTTGTTAGTTTTTTAGCTTTATTGAAGTATAATTGAAAAAAAAGTACAATTTTTAAAGTGTACAGAATTGTGACTTGATATATGTGATACATTTGATATGTACTTGATATATAATATATTTATATTGTGAAAGGATTCCTACTTTCTAGATACTTAATATAACCATTATCTCATGTAGTTATTTATTTACTTATTGTTTCATGGAAACATTTAGATTATACCCTCTTAGCAAATTTCAATTCTATAATATAGTGTTATCAACACTATTTTTCATGAATTTTTTTCCTATTTTTGTATAGGTCCCCTATTTTAACCTATCTTTTGTTTCTCTACCTACCTTCTAGCATTCTGTAGGCTTTATTTTATGATTTGTGTAAGCATCTATATTTCTCCCTTAAAAAGTTATTAATTGCATGCTTACTTTCTCTTGGAGAATGGTAGAAAGGAGAGAGATTTGCACTGTGTTTGGTGATAATTCTTTCAATGAGAATTCCCACTTCCATATAGACCTTTTATTTGGGTCCATCACAGAATTTTCTTACTTCTCTGATATTTTAGGTGATTCCCCACCCCCATCCTACTCCCATCAGTTGTTCAGTATTTCTAGGCTAAAGGTGAGGGATGTCAGAGACCTACCATTTTGTCAGTTAATATCTTTCCAAAACACCATGTGAGTAAGAGATTCATTCTTAGAAGCAATATTTAAGGAATATTTAACCACACAACTCTACTGGGTCTACTGCTCAGTTGGTTATTATAAGAAGCTCTGCTTCAGCAATTCTTTGTGGGGGGATGATTAATATTAGAGTTTTAATGGCTTTGTATTCATGAGCCCATTATGTTACTGTTTTGTCAATTAGCTTTTGCAATATTTCCATACAACCATTTTCTGCCTGCCCTAGTAGTGTTTACTTTACTGAGTCATGAGGTGCCCTAATTTTGGCCTGATATTATTCTTAGTGTGCCAGTGAAGGCATTTGGGAATGAGATTCACATGTGAATTGGTAGACTGAGGAAAGCAGATTGCTTTCTCTAATATGATTGAGCTTCACCCATTCAGTTAAAGGATGAGAGTATAACAAAAAGACTGACTGTCCCGGAAGAAAGCGGTAATTCTTTCTGCTTCACTGCCTTAGAGCTGGAACAGCATTTTCTCTTGCCTTTGGACTCATACTGAAATATCAGCTCTCTCTGGGTCTCAAGACTGCTGGCCTTTGGACTGGAATTACACCATAATCTCTCTCAGTTCTCAAGCCTTTGGACTTGTACAGAAACTATGCCATTGGATCTTCTAGGTATCCAGCTTGCTGACTGCAGGCCTTGAGACTTGTCAGCCTCTGAATTGTTAAGATAATTCCTTGTAATATATCTTTGTGTGTGTGTGTATAATATACATATATATTTTTTATTTGTGTGTAGATAGATAGATTACACATACACACATACACAAATATAAAATCGACTGTTGGTTCTATTTCTCTGAAAAACCCTGACTACTAAACCCAGTATACTTATTTTTCTTTATGGTAACTCCTCTCCCCACCCTCACCTTGGGAAAACATTTTTCTCTCTCATAACTCTTGTGAAACCTATAACTACTCTTCCGATAGAGGCTAATCTCAGTGAGTCTTGGAGGTACAATATCCCCTACCCTTCTACGGAATGTTTTACTTTGTATATATGTTAAGGCTCTACTCTCTACCACTACATAAGGAGTAACCCTCCACTCACTATTTATTTTGCATTTTCTAGGTAATTCCAGTTGTTAAAGCAATATTTGGCCCTCTGTTATATATCTGGGAATCATAATGGGAACTCAACTATGATTTAGCTGCATGTTTTCTCACTGAAAAAGAATAAATAATGCCATGTTTTCTTCTCTGGCAGTGCCTCTGCTACACATACAAGTGAAAACACTGGTTTTGGAGTTCAACAGGACTAAATTCAAGGCCAATATGTGTGAGGCAGCTTAGGTTAATTTCTTCAAAGTCAGTTGTTCATTAATAAATGGAGATAATAAAAGCACCTACCTCATAAATGTGTACTGAATAAATAAGACAATGTGTATAACTATTAGCAAAGGGTCTCTGACACATAGTAAATAATCAATAAATTTTAATTATAATTAGTACTAATATTATTATTCAGTAGACTAAAGCAATCAATGAAATTATGTCCCTATTTCTACACTGTTTCTTTATCTCTAAGATATATTTTTTAGTCCTATATATGAAATGATTTTCTGGAAAATCTGGCTCATTTTATCACATCTATCCACAAGAGAATACATATATTTATTGACAAGATTTGGAGTAGGTTTTCAGTAAACAAAGTTAATCTCTTAGAATCTGTGTTGAATCCTGTTTAAAAAACACAAGAGTTCTTTTTTTTTCTATTTTTTATTTTATTTTATTATTTTTTTTAATTTTTTTTCCTCCATAATATTTTATTGTCAAATTGTTTTCCATACAACACCTAGTGCTCTTCCCCTTAAGTGCTCTCCACCATCACCACCACCTCTTTTCCCCCCTCC
>NC_043717.1:63170309-63181570 GCF_006229205.1 Suricata suricatta | reverse complement strand
TTATATAGCAGCTTATCTATGATACATTCAAGATAAATGATACAATTTGTTACTTGCCCATAAGCTACAACACAGCCTGCTTGATACCTTTCCTTAAATTCCACCTCTATACTACAATATGCTTGAGGTCCATGCAAAAAAGTAGCTGTAGCTACCTTTTATGTAGGAAATGGATGATTAAGTCTTTGGTGTTGTAAAAGGTGAAGCAATATTTATTTTAAAGTACATGCCTAAGATTTTTTCACATGAAAATTCTGATAAAATATCAGGAAGTTGCAAATGCAATTTTCCAAAATTGGCAACTGTATTATTACCTATCATAAAACAACCCCTATCCTTGAGGAGTTTCTAGACAAAGAAAAAGTTATTAATGATGTTGTATTCCAGTTGTTCAAGTAGGTCATTGCTTGCATTTTGACAAAAGTCAACACGTATGCATGAATAAGCTTTAAACATTTTTCTGTACATACACACATATGTTTATAGTACTGAATAGAAATCAGGTCAAATTTTAATTCTGATCATGGTTTATACTCTTTTTTTACTTTCTTCACTCTAAAGTGACCCAGACCTGGGATTCAAAATTTGCTTCTGAAGTTATCAGTTATATCATCTTGGGCAAAGGAATCACTTTTAAAACAAGGGCATATTTTGTTATGGATCATGTTTGTCCATATTATTTATACTATTTGTTTTTGCAATTAAATTGTGCATATATACATAGAGTAAAAGAAGTCATATTTTTAAACTGGGTATTCTGTGGGACACTTGTTAGAGGGCAGGGAATTTTCACTTTAGCAAAAATACCAGATAAT
Source organism: Suricata suricatta (assembly GCF_006229205.1). Lineage (NCBI taxonomy): Eukaryota > Metazoa > Chordata > Mammalia > Carnivora > Herpestidae > Suricata > Suricata suricatta. The sequence goes on along the minus strand of NC_043717.1, from coordinate 63,180,755 downwards.
TTGAAATTAAGAGCTCATATATTTCTAGACTTTTTGGTTCAAACATGTTTCCAATTGTTATTAAAAAATCAGTTTGACTGCAACAGCCCCAAATCATGTTTTTACATAAAAAAATATAGAAATGTTGTGATAGATCATCCCTAGGCAAGTATCATACCTGTTGAACAAAACATTTTCAGGTATATTTCACAAGAGATACATTATCTGTCAAAATATATTTTCTACTATCAATGATCAATTCTGACTAAAGAATGTAACTAGTAGGTTTTATTTACTGTGACCCATTAAGATGACTGGGTAGAGTAAATGGCATTTTAGTTTTTATCTGTTGATTCTTGCCCTCCTCAGGGTTGTGCTGGACCATGGCAAATCAAGACAGTTGAATATATTATTCCTATTCTATTATCCAGTGTGTGTTACTGTGCAGATATAGCTTAATAATAGTAACAGCAACATATCTTCCCTATATCCTCTAATACTTCCATGATAAGTATACTCTATTTCACAGAAGCATTCCATTTTATTGAATATACTGGGAGAAAATTAATCTTTTCCTAGAAGCTGGGACTTAGGATCTTTTTCAAAGTTTCTACTATACAAATCTGTGTAGACGTTTGTGTGCAAATTGATTTCCAGGTTAGAAGTATGTCAGAGAAACAAGTCCCATCAAATATCACTTTGGCCTTCTTCCACTTTAACCACCTCTCTGCAAATGATAAGCTTTTAGTAAGGAGAAATTTTGACATTTAAAGATAAACATTCTTGAAGATACCTAGTGTGGAGAGGAAGAGTGTTCCAGGGAGTAATTATTATCTAATTTAATGAGATATTTCTCGCTTATTTTATATGACTGCATTTATGAGAACATAACAGAGGCATTCTGACATGCTGTTTCATATGCCAGTCTCCCTAGAAGTCACAGTATTCTTGGAATTTCTCTATAGTAACATTTCTTTCAATCTTGTTGGACCTCGGATCTACATATGCAATTTTTGTAAGAACTACTGGATAAGCTTTAATAAAAAGACATGAGTCTTCCTCAATATCATGAGGAAATAGCTTCATTTCTAATCTATAAAATATATGGTACAAGAAAATCCTTCATACTCCTGCTTTGGTTTTTCCTTACTCTAGCAGTTAACATAAACTTGAATGCCTGGAATCTGGGAAAGAATATTTGTTTGGCAGAGACTTGATCCTGCTCTGATTGTGTGAAATTGGCAAAATTTTAACCTCTGAGTGCCAAGAATAATTTATTAATCTGCTTCATGTGAGTCTGTTAAGAAGATGAACTTTAGCTAAAAAATCCTACATCTATTATTATTGCTATAACTAAATTCCAGTATTATTTGTATGAGTAGTAGAATGATATAAGGAGAATAAAATAATATTATTTAGTAAGTGATTATGTTTCATTACTTTAAATTTTAGTCTTCACTAATAATACTGTTTTCATATTTTCATGGGGAGAACATACTATATATATTTTATTGTTTTAGCCTTGCCATCTGGGTACAGCAGGCAAGTTAACTGGTAGACACCCCCATGTGTCATTATTTTTGCAGGAATAGGGCCACAAGAAGTCTCACTAAAATCTCATGCCTTATTGGCATCATACATGCATGCCAGTAATTCCAACCTACATAAAGAGAAATGGATGGGCTGGGGAGGCCTGTATTCACACAGAGGTAGAGGTCTCAGAATCCAATGGGCAGGAGGTTGGTGAGAACCAATGAGTGAATGAATTGGTCTTTTTGAACTGGCAGGCAGTCTCCACTGAAATGGTGCCAGGGTTTGACTTCTTAGGGCAAGTTTAGGCACAGAGGCACACCTGTGAGGGAACCAAGAAGCAGCCAGTGTTCATCCATCTCCAAAACAGAGTACCTAATTCCTCTGAAGTTAGATCTCACAGGAATTCAATGTCACAGGGACTCCAAAATCACAGGGACTCCTTATCCATGTCATTCAGAGCAGGGAATGAGGGCATACAATATTGTTGTGTGTTTTCAATATAGTCTGGAAATTTTGTCAAATTATTCCCTGACAAATCTAGGCTTGAAACCTCACAATAATTTGCCTACATTATTTCACACACACCCCAAATGAGTCAATTACTAAACCTCTTCTTGAATTTTCTTTATACTCTTAAGACATTTTTCTTTCCTTTGAGGGGCCATAGACTGTCTGATTTTGAATTCCAACTTGACCATCTACTAATTGTATAACCTTGGGAAAATACTTAATCTTTATAAATCTCAGTTTCTTCTTCCGTAAAATGTAGATAATAAGATGGCTGTGATTCTGTATATCCCACAAAATATAGCCAGGCTTTTATTCTGCACAAATGTGATAAATTAATGAGTGCCTCTCTACATAAATTAAAAAATGACTCATCTTAATTTGGCAATATGGCCCTAGGATTATATATATATATATATATATATATATATATATATATATATATATATATGATAACCAATGTCATTACAAAATTGTACTACTTGGCCTTAAATGTTGCCCTGCTTGCTAAAGTATTCTGCATGGCTTGCAATTTATCTTTAATTTTTAAAACACAGTCAACCAACAGCTGCAGTTATTTTTATTACATACTTACTAGGTATCCAGCAGAGTTAGAAATTATGTAGAATATGGAAGTGTATGTTGCTATTCCTGTATAGGAAACCAATTATTTATTCATGAAAAGTTAAATAGCAATGCAAAATTGTCTGAAGGATACACAAGAAACTATTAGCAGTAATTACTTGAAAGGGGGATTTACTGTTTGTGTATATGCTATGTCATACATCATTAGTGTTCATGGTTCTGTAGTATTATTACATATGTTTTTACATGATATTTTTACATCAAAATTAATTAAAATGTGTTATATAGATATAGTTAATGGCTAAACTTCATTTTTAAGCCCAGAATATAAATTCATTTCCAAGGAGGGAGTGAACTATTTCCCTTATTATTTATATGGAGAATTTTTGGGGTCCCTGGGTGGGTCAGTTGGTTAAGCATCTGATTTTGGCTCAGGTCATGATCTCATAGTTAGTGAGTTTGAGCCCCATGTTGGGCTCTGTACTGACAGCTTGGAGCCTGGAGCCTGGATTGGAGTCTGTGTCTACCTCTCTCTCTCTCTCTCTCTCTCTCTCTCTCTCTCTCTCTCTCTGCCACTCCCCCACCTGTGTGCTTGCTCTCTCTCTCAAAAATAAATAAATAAACTTAAAAATTATTTTAAGAAATTTGTGGGGCACTTCACCAATACATTAATGGAGATAGACTGTGGGGGTGAAAAGGTGAAAAAAGTCCTGCTTATTCTGTAAGAAAACCCTCTTGGGACAGGAAGACAACCAACAAACAGTAAAATTGAATAGGAGCTATAATTAGGGTATGTTCGTGTGGGTTCAGCTTTTGGCTTTGTCCTGCGAAGTCAATGGTAACAGAAAGAATTACTCAAGGCTCTAACCAAGTCAGGAAAGGCGAGGGAGGCTAAAGGAATTCTCCCTGAGTGGCTCTCAAGCTCCTGTATTTATTAAGCATACATTTAGGGAAACAATGTGCAATACATCAGTGGGCTATGTGCCAGTAAGAACATATTGAAAACATGTCCAAAACCAAGTTAACGTTTTCCCAAGACTTCAAAAGAGCAGATGCAGAAAACGGAGTAGGAAACAGGATAAAATACTCCATGTAATAACATGATCTAAGGAATTTATGAGCACAGGCAGGACCTAACCCCTAGATATACATTAACTAGATCAGTGAAGTGAATACCCCATAGATATACATGAACTAGATAAGTAAAACACAGCCTGCTGTTTTCAGCAACACCAGAAAGCAGTGTTCTGCTTTGCAATGGGTTTCCTATAATCTTCTAATTGAAGATATGGCTGATTGATTTCCTACATGCACATGGTATACATGGGAACACATTTGAGAGTCTTATTCGTTAAATCACTTAGAATTCTGTGCTAGGCTCTGAATAGAGAGACTCTCTTCTAGAAGTACATTATAAAAGAGCAGTGCAAAATCTTTGATATAGCTTGGAAACCCTGCATAAACAAACAAGACATATTTCACCCTGCCTTAGCTAGCCCATATCATTATTTGTCTTAAAAAATAATAATAATAATAACCCAATTCCAGTATGCCCAGATATTTTGACCAGGTCACCTGGTCACCAGAGCATTTTAATCTAAATCCCACAAGTGACTCTTCCCAAAATCCCTGCTATTGGTTAATTAGCCTCTGTGGAAGGTGAAATACATGAAGATTACAAATTCCAGGGACAGAAATTGGGCTTATGTCATGTACTGTATAATTACATTGACAGCTGCTGCAACAGAAAAGTTGGTATAATAAAATTAAGTCCTAGCTAAGAAATTATTCATTTTAGTCAATATCCAGTCCAAAAAAAAAAAAAAAGTCTGTTCCAGCATGCCACAAGATTTAAGCTAGATGGGTAGCAATAATTTCTAATGTGTTTTCTCTAAATATCTAAAGATATACAAAATAGTTTGTTTTATGTTTGTTTTTATACTTGTAAACTAGTTTCATTTGACATATTTATGCTGAAAATAAGGGATAATTATGAGTTTTTGGAATAAATACCTGTGAGGAAAAGATTTATGAGATTTTCATAATCTAATCGCAGTTCCCCACTGAAAGCATACATTGCACATACTTGCCAGAATATTTTTAGAAGCAGAAGAAAGTATACGAGGTAGTGCAATTGTATAGTGGTTCAATGTTGAAAATGAAGTTTATGGTCATTATTTAGTGAGAAACTGTCACAGAGGATGAAGGCTAAAACTTGAAATCAGTTAATTTAGTTTAATACTCAGCTATAGTAAGTTTGTTGTTGGTGGTGATGATAATCTTCTGCACCCTTTTCTCCTAGATTAAAACTAGCATGCTAAGCTTTAGTTTTTCATGAATAAAATAAATGAGAATTTGTCCAAACTACTTTTAATAAATACACAATGAATTGCAGATAGAAAAAAATTGACAACATACTCAGTTTACATAAATTACCACAAGATTTGTGATTCTGTACATTTCATGCTTGGTATTAACAATTTATTAAATATTAATCAATGCTGTTACCTACCACATAGGTAAACAAAAAGTTCTAGATATAAATTCCAATCTTGAAAACAGAAACTTTATTATGCTTGATCATGGTGCCCACTCTTAGAGATGAAATTGTCACAAGTCTTGGTAAGGATGTGGAGAAGTTGGAACTCTTGTTCCCACTGTTGGTGGGAATGCAGAATTGTACCCTTGCTATAGAAAACAGTATGGAGTATCCTCAAAAAATTAAAAATAGAACTACCATAAGATCTACCAAACCCCCGTTTCTTTCACTTTGAAAAGAATTGAAATCAGGATATCAAAGATATCTTTGTACTTCCAAGAATATTGCAGTACTATTCACAGTAGCTAAGATGTAGAAACAACCTAAATGTAATTAATAGATGAATGGGCAAGGAAAATGTGGTATGTACATGCAATGGAATATTATTCATCCTTAAAAAGGAAGGAAATACTGCTTAGTGTAACAGCATGGATAAAGCTTGAAGACCTGCTAAGTAAAATAAGTTAGTCATAGAGGATAAATACTGTGTGATTTCACTTGCATGAAGTATCTGAAATAGTCAAATTTCTAGAAGCTAGAGAATAGAATGGATTTTCCAGGGCCAAGGGAATGTAGAAAGTGAGGAGTTGCTTCCTTACCAATAGGTATAACGTTTCAGTTTTGCAAAATGAATACATTCTAGATATCTGTGGTACAACACTGTGCAAATATTTAACAATACTGTATTATACACTTAAAGGTCTGTTAAGAGGGTAGATATCATTTTAAGTGTTCTTACCATAATATAAAACATTTTAAAAGGGTAGAGAAAAGCAAATTTTATTCAAAATCCATTATACTGCCTTTTCATTAATCAGGTTGATGCTATAAGTATTTTTAATCCTAAAATTATTTGTATTCTCTTGAAGGTATCATGACATATCAGGTATTTTTCCTGTTGTTTTATATATTAATCTTAGTTGTTTTGTACTTCAACAAGCTTCTTTTCTTCTACTTTGTTGAAATATAATTGACATATAACATTAGTGTTAGGTATATAACAAAATGATTTGAAAACACATATGTATTGTGAAATGCTTACTACAGTAAGTTTAGTGTGCATCACCTCATATAGTTACATTTTTTTCTTGTGATGAAAACTTTTAATATCTACTTTCTTAGCAACTTTCAAATATATAATATAGTATTGTTAACTATAGTCACTATGCTGTTCATTACATACATAGCTAGCGCTTAATTATAACTGGAAGTTTTTACCTTTTGACCACCTTCACCCAAGCCTCTTTCTGACTTAAAATGGATCTTATATAATAATAGACCAGAAAGCTTAGAAATCTCTGGCATGAAATACAAAATTCAGTAATCCAACTGTTACATTTAATTTTACTTAAAATTCTGAAATACAGATATCTAAGCAAAATGAATATGAACACAGCAGCATCTGTCATTTTGGTTTCTAAGAGCTGAATACCTCTATATTCTGTAACACACTAGTCTGAAATAATTTGGACTCAGCCTAACAGCCCATACATAAATAGTTGTCCATAGTTCTTTTTATCTTGCTAGAACACAAGTCTTCCGAATACTGTATGACATTGAACTGTTATATTTCTTTACATTTTCCTGAGTCATATGTGCATTTAGATTGATGAAATAGAATGTAGCATGTTTACATTATTTATTTATAAATATACATGCATTCCATTGCTAAATGAGTAAGGTATTGATAAAAAATGTCTTTATAATAGGAAATTATATATTCAGACTAGGTATGATATCAAATTTGTGAATTTAGAAAAGTAAAACCTATTTTGAAACCAGATTTAAAAGTTTGCTGCTTTAAAGTTTTGTCTTAAAAATGTATGTAAGATTTTAAATATTATACTGAAATAACCCAAGTTGAATTAATGACAGATATATAACAGTAGGTATGAAGTTCATTTAATTCTACTCAAAAGTAGAATTTATTATTATCTAAGATGTGTTTATCTAACATTTATTAAGATGTGCCAAATGCTCTGTGCTAAGTTCTTAAGGCTTTAGCACTTAGCACTTTGCATGCTGTGTTAGTTAAATGGAATATTTTGTGATTGTACATGTAGAAAGTAGTATAGGAGGCATGGGTGAAATCAATGTGCCAGAAGTATTGCTTCATTTTGTATAATAACATAATCTCTGCTTCTTAGCCTCCATTTCATAAGGGTAGTGGAAATTTTAATTTTCACGTTTAGGGCTCCCTACCCTATAGAATTTATTTCATACTTTTAGAGTCTTAAAACATACCAATATTTTAGGTAAAAGACTATTTTTCAGATATCTGACTGTACTAATACCACAAAGATGTCCATTATCCCAGCCTAAGTGACTGACAAGTATTGGAAAAAATACCTGATTTTTGTGCCAAATCTGGACACAAAAAACTTTCCAGAGGTTTGCTTTCCCATGCCAAAGGTCTCACACACACCCCAGGAATTCCTTTCCAGGAATTTTTACCTCTTGAACAGTGTCGATAGGAAGCAGAACTCAGAGAACCTCAGGAATCTTTCTCCTCCAGACATTAGAAGTTTGGTGGGTATTTTTTTTCTCCTTTCCCTGGTTTGTATATGTGTGGCCATACTTCAGAGGAACCTAGGAATCTCATTTTTTCAGGAAAATATAGTAGTCAGGTGCTCAGGCCCTCGAATCAGGTAAGATCTAAGTACAAATTTTCACCTTTACCAATTACTGACCATATGACTTTAAGGCAAGTAATCCTACCTGTCTGGACCCTCATCTTGTAGATTTAAAAAACATGCCTACCTCATAGGGATGTTGTAAGGATGAGATAATGTACATATATAAAAGTTTTGGGATTTTTTTCCAGCTTTTTATTTAAATTCCAGTTAGTTATAACATACTGTGTAATATTAATTTCAGGTGTAAAATTTAGTGATTCAACATTTACATACAACACCCAGTGTTCATCACAGCATGTGCCCTCTTTAATACCTATCACCTATTTAACCTATCCCCCTGACCACCTCCCCTCTGGTGACTGTCATTTTGTTCTCTATAGCTGAGTCTGTTTTGGGTTTTTCATCTGTTTACCCCCATGTTCATTTTTTATTTTTCTTAAATTCCACACACAAGTGAAATCATATGGTATTTGTCTTATTCTGACTCACTTATTTCACTTAGTGTAATACTCTACCTCCATCCACCTGTGGCAAATGACAAATTTTCGTTATTTTCACAGCTGAGTAATATTCTGTAGTGTCTGTGTGCATGCACACACACACATATACACAATTACCCCCTCTTCTTTATATAGGTACCTATATATGTGTTTATATATGTGTGTGCACACACACATATGCACACATACCACATCTTCTTTATCCATTCATCAGCTGATGGACATTCGGACTCTTTCCATAATCTGGTTACTGTAGATAATGCTGCTATAAACAGCAGAGCACATATATCAATTTGAATTAGTATTTTTGTGTTCTTTAAGTAAATCGAGTACTGCAATTGCTGGATCATAGGGTAGTTTTATTTTAACTTTTTGAGGAACCTCCATACTGTTTTCCAGAGTGGCAGCACGAGTTTGCATTCCCATCAATATTATACAAGTATTTCCCTTTTCTCAGCATCCTTGCCAACATCTGTTGTTTCCTGTGTTATTAATTTTAGCAATTCTGACTGGTATGAGGTAATATCTCATTGTAGTTTTGATATGTATTTCCCTGATGATGAGTGATGTTGAAGCATCTTTTCATATATCTGTTGGCCATCTGTGCCTTTTTTGGAAAAATGTCTATTCATGTCTTCTGCCCATTTTTAACTGGATTATTTGTTTTTCATGTGTTGAGTTTTATAAGTCCTTTATAGATTTTGGATATTAACCCTTTATTCAGTATATTATTTGCAAATATCTTCTCCCATTCTGTAGGTTGCCCATATATAAAAAGCTTGTTTCAGGTGGCATTCAGTAAATGGTAGCTATACTAGAAAATATAAAGTGTCTTCACCTGAAAAGATTGGAGGCCTCAAAATATACTGGGTCTTATTTTACTAATGACTTTGAGGGCTATAGCAAGCTGGAGGTACTATTGAAAATAAGTTAAATGCCTTGATTCCTTTTTTTATAAATTGCTTTTACATTAGTCCTATTAGACTGGTACAAATTAGTATTTCCAGTGTGACATTCAAAGCCATGGTTTCCTTATTGATTGATATTCTGTCTAGATGATCTGTCCACTGATGTAAGTGGGATGTTAATGTCTTCTACTGTTATTATATTATCAATGAGTTCCTTTATATTTGTTATTAATTTTATTATATTTGTGTGTTTCCATGTTGGATACATAAATATCTACAATTGTTATATCTTTTTGGATTTTCCCCTCTATGATTATGTAGTACCCATCTTTGTCTCTTTTTAGAGTCTAGTTGAACATGTAGTTTGTCCAATGTAGGTCTATTGCTATTCTGGGTTTCCTTTGACATCCATTTGCATGATAAATTACTCTTGGCAGGATGGTAGCTGGTTTGAAAGATAAAAAAGTGAAAGAAGCTTCTGCTATACTACTACATTTTCCCAAATGACTGGCTTTGTGTGGGTTGACTGGGAGTGAATACTTTGGAAATTTTAGAGAGGAAGATGTAAGGCTTCCTGTCTCAGGAACAAGTAAGAGAGAGAGATGAAGAGCAAAATGTCTGTTTATTCATGACAGATGCTCGAAGACAGGACATGCAGCCATAATGGACTTTTTTTTTTAACCTTTGAAGAAGATACACATTTTGACCCAGACACTGGCACAGTGTGACAATTGAAAAGTGGAAAGAGTGCAGAAAAGTAGGCCCCAGGAATCATTGAGTCAAGCATGCTCAGTTCCTTGTCTTCAACTTACCAGTTAGAGAAGTTGCTCCACCTCTACTGAGAAGAATGAGTGATGTAGTAAAGGGTGTAGTTTCCATATGTTTCCCTTAGAAAATTGAGTAGAAAATTTCTGCCTTCTATAGACCCATGAGGCATTTGTAATAAGGGCTCCATTTTCTGTTCTTTCTGGTGGGTCTTGATTTGATTGTACACTCCTCCACTCCAGATCAGTGTCCAGAGTTTCCCTCAAGCGTAGAGTGAATGCTTCTTAAATAATTAGTTTACCCTTAAAACCACCTGGAGAGGCATATACAATATTTATTATTTTCCCATTTCACAAATGAAGTATTAGACATTAAGAAAATTTGAAGTTTACTGAGTATTTTTTAATATTTTATTGTCAAATTGTTTTCCATACAACACCCAGTGCTCTTCCCCTCAAGTGCCCTCCACCATCACCACCACCTCTCTTCCCCCC
>NC_043717.1:63166422-63170209 GCF_006229205.1 Suricata suricatta | reverse complement strand
GGCTGAAGGACTTGAATGTGAGGCAGGAAACCATCAAAACCCTCGAGGAGAAAGTAGGGAAAAACCTCCTAGACCTCCTCCGCAGCAATCTCCTACTTGACACATCCTCAAAGGCAAGGGAAATTAAAGCAAAACTGAACCCTTGGGACTTCATCAAGACAAAAAGCTTCTGCAAGGCAAAGGAAACAATCAAGAAAACTAATAGGCAACCGACAGAATGGGAAAAGATAGGTAAGTTAATTAAAATTGAGGAAGAAGGCTTGCATAAATACCTCTGATATTATATTGGTTGGTCTTTGAGACTACCAAGATAATAAAGCTGATGTAATTTTAAAATACAATGCAGATGAAGCTAGGAGTCTGAAGGTGCATGGTGAGCTTCCAGAGCCTGCTAAAATCAATGAAACTGATACATTTGGTCCCGGAGATGATGATGAAATTCAGTTTGATGACATTGGAGACGATGATGAAGACATTGATGATATTTAAATTGAATTCGGCATTTTATATTCCAATTTCTCTGAGGATTGTTCCAACAATTTGGATTTTGGCTACGACCTGTTAAAGAAGATCAAAATTTTCATTAGCATGAGTAGATTTGTTAAAGCAGACTGATTTGTTTCTAAGATATTTCTTTAAATCTGGTCATGCCGAATTCTCTTAAGTGAAATGTTAAGCCCCCTTTCTTCTTTTGATGCATTGGAGCTTACAGGTAAAAGACCACATCTACTATTTTTTAAAAAGTGGGGAAAAATGCATTACTGCCTTTCCTACTTTGACCACTTCCAGTAAGTAAACAAATGTTCCAAATAAACAATTTACTGTACATTTTAAAAAATTCCTCTAATTTTAATTTAAATAATAAAAAGGATATTGCTTCCTTTATAATTTGGAATGGAATCAAAGCACAACAAATGCCAAGGGACTTTATTGTGAAATTCCTGTTAATGAAAGTGTTTTAGAACTGATATAAAATTAAATCTGAATGATTAATTATGTCTTCTTCTATATGCAACAAAAGCAGAAAGATTACTTTTTAAAGTGGACTCCACTTTCCTGTCATGATTCCGTAATTTGACAGTAATCTCCTTTTCATCCAAAACAATCATTAATGGTCAGACCAATACTCTTTTTTTATGTTTATTTATTTACTTTGGAGAGAGAGAGAGAGAGAGAGAGAGAGAGAGAGAGAGAGAGAGAGAGAGAGAGAGAGAGAGAGCATTCACAAGCCTGGAAGGGACAAAGAGAAAGAGAGGGAGGCACAGAATTTGAGGCAGGCTCCAGTCTCTGAGCTGTCAGCACAGCTGACAGTAGTAGGGCAGGAGAGCTGAAGAGTACATTGAGAAGAAAGAGACCTAAAGAATTTCACAAGTTGTACTGTGGGTTGGAATCTGACACTCTTGGGGCACTCTTTGAAGAAAACGTATAAAAATCTACTTTTATAGTTAGATTAAAGTTTATTTAAATACAAATGTAACCCTGTACTAGACATTCAAGACAAGAGCAATCCAGTCAGATTTATGCTGCTTAATATGTAAGTACAATGATTAAAAACTATGTAAAAATATACAATGACAAATACTTTTATTTTTATTTTTTTAATGACAAAAATTTTCAGAAAACAAAAATCCAAAAAGTAACAGTGATTCCCTCTGGCTGATGGAAGTATTTTAAATTTTCTCCTTTCTATATTTGTATACTTTCTAGTTTTTTACAGTAAACAAATATTTTCATAACATATATATTCTCTTTGAAGACAGGTGTAGTCTTTGGAGCCATTAGCATTTAAGTTACAGATTAAGCTAGGTATATGAATAAACAAGCCCATGAGTGTATATTAAATGCGAAGTGGCTTAATAGCAATCTTGAGAAATATTAACATTTAGAAACCAAGATAGAAAGAAGGCAAGTCACAAAAATTCTGGTAACAAGCAGCCAGAGGGGTGTTTTGGTGGCTCGGTAAATTAAGCATCCAACTTTGGCTCAGGTCAGGATCCTGTGGGTTGTGAGTTTGAGTCTTATATAAGGTTCACTGCTGTCAGTGCAGAGCGTGCTTTATTTAGATCCTCTGCTCCCCTTTCTGACTACTCCTTCCCCCACCCCCCATGCACAGGCACACTGTGCATTCTCTCTCTCTCTCAAAAATAAATATTAAAAAAAACCCACAAGCAGCCAGAGAATGAGAGATAGAAGTGGAAGTGATTCCTTTCATCAAACCAAGAGAAGAAAGAAAAGTTGAAGGGCCTCAATTTCTATAGACCAGCAGTCAACTAAAACAAACACAGGAAATTGCCTATGGAATTTAGTGCTTCTCAGGTCATTGGTGACATTTCCAAGGATAGCTTTAGTAAAGGAATGGTAGAAGAGGTCAGGAGGTCATGGATTGAAGACTTAATGGGAAGTAAGTAGTAGTAGAAAGTTCCTTTTACAGGAAATTTGGCTGTTTTCACTAGAAAGAAGATGTCACTTAACAGTTGTGTAATCTACCTCCATTGAAAACAAGCAGTATGTTTCTTTCTTCCTTAAATTTACAATTAATTTTTGGAATTGAAATCAAGTTTTGCTTAGCAGGGAGATTAATGCAAAGATGAGTTAAAAAATGTAAACGTCCTTCACACAGGACTTGATACACAGAGAAAAGCTCAAAATTGCTAGCTTCCAAAAAGACTTCCATGGAAACAATAACAGTGGTTGTCATGTTACAGAAATGATAGGAAGTTGTTTTACTTCTCTTTAGTGCCCAATTTTCCTAAAATTTGTTAATTTTATATTTTGATGTTTCCATTCTTCAGAAAGTGTTTATATAAAGGATTGCCACAGTGTGAAATCAATTATCTGTGAAATCAAAACACAATTTAATTCACTAAGTGTTGGAAACTGATAACCTATTTTCAAGGCAAAAACACTAATATAAGAGATTTTTACATTGAAATATGTACAAAAATAAATCTAGTATGTAGTATCATGCCTGATACATAAAACATAAAGAGTGAACATAAAAGAAAACATAAGTGAACAATTGAAAAACATGTAGCAAATTAGTTAGAGAATGAGTTGAATTAATGATATAATTCATAAATTTGCATACAAGCATTACCTATGTACCTATTCCAATCTTAATACTCAATAAACTTCATCGTTTTATGTGTCTGTAGGCCATCTGGATGTCCTCTTTGGAGAAGTGTCTGTTCATATCTTCTGCCCATTTCTTCACTGGATTATTTGTTTTGTGATTGTGAAGTTTGGTGAGTTCCTTGTACATTTTAGATATTAGCCCTTTATCTGACATGTCATTGGCAACTATCTTTTCCCATTCTGTCCGTTACCTATTAGTTTTCTTGATTGTGTCTTTTGCCTTGCGGAAGCTTTTTATCTTGATGAAATCCCAAGGGTTCAGTTTTGCTTTCATTTCCCTTGCCTTTGAGGATGTGTCAAGTAGGAGATTGCTGCGGTGGAGGTCTAGGAGGTTTTCCCTACTTTCTCCTCGAGGGTTTTGATGGTTTCCTGCCTCACATTCAGGTCCTTCAGCCATTTTGATCTTATTTTTGTGTACGGTGTAAGAGACTGGTCTAGTTTCATTCTTCTACATGTTGCTGTCCAGTTTTCCTAGCACCACCTGCTAAAGAGACTGTCTTTTTTCCATTGGATACTCTTTCCTGCTTTGTCAAAAATTAATTGACCGTACATTTGTGGACCCAGCTCTGGATTCTCTATTCTATTCCATTGGTCTATGTGTCTGTTTTTGTGCCAATACCATCCTGTCTTGATGATGACAGCTTTGTAGTAG
>NC_043717.1:63103025-63166322 GCF_006229205.1 Suricata suricatta | reverse complement strand
TCTCTCTCTTTTTTTCATCTTCCTCTTTTGCTATAACTATATCTTCTAATTCACCTATTCTTCTCTCTGCCTCGTCAATCCTTGAGGTGGCTGCCTCCAGTTTGTTATTCACCTCACCTATCGCCTTTTTTTAACTCATCAGTTGATTCTTTGATGCTTTTCTCGACCCCAGCGATTAATCTTATGACCAGCTTTTTAAATTCTTGATCTGATATGTTGTCTTGATCTGCCTTGAGCAGTTCTGTGGCTGTGACTTCCCCCTGGAAGTTCTTCAGGGGAGAGTTTCTTCGTTTTGTCATTTTTGCTAGTTTTCTGTCTCTTGTCACCTTTAGAAAGCTCGTTGGGCTCTGCGCACCTATTAATATTTCTCTGTTAAAGGAGGCTTATTGACTGTCCAGGGCCTGCCATTTCAGGAGCTATTCTCTTAATGATATCTCTCAGTTTCTCTTGTGCCTGTGAGTATTTTCTTTCCCTACTCTGCAATATTTGGGACTCGCCTTCTTGCACACTTTGGCTTGTTTCTTGGTGTAGTCCTATGAAGGTAAACAGACTGACAAACACCGAGGAACAGAAGCACACATACACACGGACAAATCAAACGAAGAAACACATTACGGGGGGAAAGAAAAGAAAGAAAATGGGAGGGAAAGAGACGAAAAGAAGAGAAGAAGGGAAAATAAAAAGAAAAGAGAAAGAAGAAAAGACAAAAAATATATATATAAAAGGGTTGGAGACATCAAAGGACAGTAGACCACATAAAAGTGTATGACCAGTTTAGGGGAGAGGTAAGGATGAGATACAGGAGAATATATCTGGGTTGCAAGAAGGTGAAAAAGTAAGGGAGAAAGGAGAAAGGAATATAAGGAGTAAAATTTAAAGGAATTGAGTAAAGAAAAAGGGGAAAAAAAGGTAATAATGACAAAGAAATAAGTAGGAAACTAGTGAAGAAAAAAAAATTTATATATTAAAAAAACAAACAACAAAAACAAAACAAAACAAAAAAACAAAAACAAAAAAAAACAAAAAAAAGCAAGCAGCAGCTCCCCCTGGTGGATAGGCTTGGTTTGATGTGGTAAGTCTTGGAGTCTGTTCTCAGAGGCTCCACCCCTGCCTGAGGGGAAATGAGCAGCAGGAGGTGAAGTGCGCACCTTCACAGACTCAATTGCAGAGTCCCCACCCCCAGTCAGGATCGCGATTGCAATGGGGGAAAGGAATAAAACAAAAAGCAAAAAACCGAGTCCCTCTTAGTTTCCGATAGCTTTGCTCAATACGCTGTGTGTTGCTGGAAATGAGCTGGGAGCTCCTACAGTCTAAGCGCGTGCCCGGGCCTCCACCCGCCACGACTCTTTGTTGGGTGTCCAGTCGGTGTGTGCCCTATTTTTTCCCTGTGGGGACCCGGGATTCGCGCAGTCCGTGCAGGGGGCGAGGTGTGCCATGGAAATGAGGTCCGTGGTCCCATTCCCAAAACCAAGTTCCAATTGCTGGCGCCTGGCGCAGTTGCAGCTCAGGCCGCTTCCCACCGGGGAGCGCGCCTCCCCAGTGCAGCTGCTTCTCACAGCCACAGATGCCTCTGATTCCCCGCCGAGATGGCTTAGGTCTGGAGGCTATTCTTTCTCTTGCGCCACCCCATTTCGGGATTCTGGCTACCCAGCAGTTATCTATGGAGTGGGTATCTGTCTCCAAGCGCAGCCAAGCGTTCTATACCTCTTCCCCAGAGACAGTTCTTTGCGCGTGTTCCGACTCTGTCTCTTCCCTTTGTTTCTCGGGCGCTGCGGGCTTGTGCCACGTTGAGCTGGGGATCTCACCTCCCCTGCCCATCCAGGGCTGGTCCGTTTTCGGATCTCCCCCGTTCGCCCCCACTCACTCAGATATCCTTGAGGTTCTATTCCTTCTGGAGTTCGTATTTTCTCCTTCCACTCTTGCAGATGAGCGTAATATCCTTCTCAGTTCGAAAAATGGTGTGGACGGAGTTTACAGAGCTCCCTTCCTCTCTGCCATATCGCGTATTGAGTTGAATGCCGCTGGTAATTGTTTCTCCTTTCTTTTGTTAATGTGCTGTGTCACATTGATGGATTTGTGAATATTGAACCAGCCCTGTAACCCACGAATAAATCCCACTTGATCATGTTAGATAATTTTTTAATATATTGTTGAATTCGATTTGCCAGTATCTTGTTGAGTATTGTTACATTTGTATTCATTATGGATATTGGTCTCTAGTTCGCTTTTGTTGTTTGGTCTCTGCCTGGTTTAGGTATCAATGTAATGCTGGCTTCATAAATGAGTTTAGAAGTCTTCATTCTAATTCTATTTTTTTGGAATAGTTTGAGAAGAATGGGCATTAGTTCTGCTTTAAATGTCTGGTAAAATTCCCCATCTGGCCCTGGGCTCTTAGTCGTTGGGAGATTTTTGATAACAGATTCGATTTCTTCACTGGTCATCAGTTTATTCAAGCTTTCTATCTCTTCCCGTTTGTATTTTGGCAGTGCATGTGCATTTAGGAATTTGTCCATTTCTTCCAGGTTGTCCAGTTTGTTGACATATAATTTGGTTCAGTACTAGAGAACAAGATACCTGTTTGTATACATGTGTAGCATTGGTAGCTTTTTAAAGAAAGTAACAGATTCTTATTATTTCACTATCATAAAAAAGCGTGATTAATGTCATAAGGAAATGATGAGGTGATTAAAAAGGAGAAATTTTATAAATAAGTGTAATCTTCTTAGTGTTCTGAGGGTCAGGAATTTATTTTATATCCAGTGTATCCTCTTTCTCAACTTATTCTCAATTTGGGTCTGATGGTTCGTGTGTATATGTAAAGAATTCTGATGCAGTACCCTTCCTCCCTTTATCTCCCTCTCTGCCTCCTACACTCTTTGTTTCTCTCTTAGAACAGGAAATCCAGGCTTTATTTGACTGTTTTGAAATAAGCAAAGGGCTAGCAGTGAACCTCATACCCCCATGCATGGAAAGGAAATCATTCTCTAAATTGTTTCCATTTGATCCTTTGTTTCACATTCCTAGTAAGAGGGAACAAACTAGAGATCCACATTCCAATTTTCTGTCTGCCAGGAGTGGTTTCCAGCTCAACACAGATGTAGAGTAAAAGAGATATCCCTGCAGATATTAAGGTTACAGATAGTTCTAAAACAAAACCTTTATAATCACCACCTGGTAGCTCCTCCATTAACTGTTTTACCTTTACCCTGGGCTATATACAAAACATTAAATGTAGGCTTTTGAAAATGTGTGCTGTTTATGTTTCCTTGGGAAAGACATATAGCTCCCCTTTAGGGGTTTCTCTTTATAAAGAGAGGAATTAAGTCTTATCTCATTCTTCCTTTAAACTAGAAATCTCTAATATAGAAGCCCAAATCATCCATTTTTAATTTTTATCATGGTTCTACTGATCTAGAGAAATCGACTCACTAAATAACTGCTACCAAGAACACGTGAATCAAATACTCTGTATGAATAATGGTAAAATGATTAAATATTTCTTTTTCTTACGGATAAATAACTCTAAGGGCAAAAGCATGGTTCCCTCTCTGGTCTCTGTCAAATTTCATTACCAACTGAAATGAGCATTAGGCATATTTTTCTAAACTCTGTAGTACTTAAGGATCACCAATAGGTGGAGATATGAGATAAGGAATATGATTAGTTATTGAAAAATTGTTATGGAAGATAACATAAGTTAGGAAAATTCAGAAATAAAAAGGTGGGTTTTTCTTTTTTTGTATTTAAATATTCTTATTCTCTTAGGTAGATAAGGCAAAATATTTTTTCCAGAGAAACATTCTAAGATATGAAGAAATGAGCATTTCCTTTCAGAAATTAATTGTAGTACTTGTCAGAACATAAATTCCCTATACAGTGGGTGATTTTATTTTGTATTCAGGATTATATTATTTATATTATATTATTTATATTGTTTTATAACCTTAGCATCTTTGACATTTAAAAGGACTTACAAGCTAAGAGGTCCAGGCAGGAAAATATATTACTTAATCATCCATTTTAGTAGGAAATCGTTTGCTCCATTTATGAATGTTCCAATTAGACAAGACTTTTTCTAAGGTCAGATTTGTCTGCATTTATATTCTACATCCTCCTTTCTTTTCTACAAGTTTATTTACTTGTAATCATTCTTTAACTAGTCAGCGTTGTTGATTAGTTTTAAGTTATTTCACAGAAATATGTAATCAGTAGGATAGAATAGTATACATATTTTTAAAATAAGTTTCTTGCACATATTATTAGCAGTAATGCCATTTGACTAAAGAGAATCTACACATAACATACTTCATGCTGTAAATGCAGGCAAATAGCTTCTTATATAAACCAGCAATGAAAAAAAATTCAGAACTCATTCATTAGGAAATTTGATAGAAAAGTGAAGTAGCTTTAGCTTGAAAAATACTTTGTGATTTTAGTCATGTGATCTCTTGCTTAGGAGAAAGATCCTTTTAAAAATATGGTATGTTTTGCTTTAATTTCCCTTGCCTTTGGGGATGTGTCGAGTAGGAAATTGCTGCGGTTGAGGTCAAGGAGGTTGTTTCCTACTTTCTCCTCAAGGGTTTTGATGGTTTCCTGTCTCACATGCAGGTCCTTCAGCCATTTTAAGTTTATTCTTGGGACCTCACCAAGATAAAAAGCTTCTGCAAAGCTAAGGAAACAATCGAGAAAACTAATAGGGACCCAACAGAATGGGAAAAGATAGTTGCAAATGACATATCAGATAAAGGGCTAGTATCCAAAATCTACAAGGAACTCACCAAACTCCACACCCAAAAAACAAATAACCCAGTGAAGAAATGGGCAGAAGACATAAACAGACACTTCTCCAAAGAGGACATCCAGATGGCCTACAGGCACATGAAATGAGGCTCAACATCACTCATCATCAAGGAAGCACAAATCAAAGCCACACTGAGATACCACCTCATGCCAGTCAGAGGGGCTAAAATGAACGAATCAAGAGACTATAGATGCTGGCAAGGGTGTGGAGAGAAGGGCACCCTCCTACACTGTGGGAATGTAAACTGGTGTGGCCACTCTGGAAAACAGTGTGGATGTTCCTCCAAAAACTATTAATAGAACTCCCATATGACCCAGCAATAGCACTGCTAGGGATTTGACCAAGGGATACAGAAGTGCTGATGCATAGGGGCAAATGTACCCCAATGTTCATAGCAGCACTGTCAACAATAGCCAAAACATGGAAAGAGCATAAATGCCCATCACCTAGTGAGTGGATCAAGAAGATGTGGTATGTAGATACAATGGAGTACTACATGGCAATGAGAAAGAATGAAATCTGGCCATTCGTAGCAACGTGGATGGGCCGCGAGGGTGTCATGCTAAGTGAAATAAGTCAGGCGGAGAAGGACAGATACCATATATTTTCAGTCATATATGTAACAGGAGAAACTTAGCAAAGGGCTATGGGGTAGAGGAAGGGGGAAAATGTTAGGAAGAGGGAGGGAGGCAAACCATGAAATACTCTTGAAGACTGAGAAAAAACTGAGGGCTGATGGGGGAGGGGGAGAGGAGGCCTGAGGTGATGGGCATGGAGGAGGGCACTTCTCAGGATGAGCACTGGGTGTTACATGGAAATCAACTTGACAATAAACTATGAAAGAAAAAAATAAAATCTAGTTTGTCTGATATAAGCATGGCTACTCGGGTTTTCTTTTTACATTCATTACCCTGATGAATGGTCTGCCATCCCCTCACTTTCAACCTACAGGTGACTTTAGGTTTAAAATAAGTCTCTTGTAGGCAGCATATTGATGTGTCTTTTTTAAATTTTTTTTAATGTTTTATTTATTTTTAATACAGAGAGAGAGCATGAGAGGGGGAGGAGCAGAGAGAGAAGGAGACACAGAACTGGAAGCAGGCTCCAGGCTCTGAGCTAGCTGTTAGCACAGAGCCTGACGCAGGGCTCGAACCCACGAACGTGAGATCTGACCTGAGCCAAAGTCGGAGGCCCAACCGACTGAGCCACCCAGGCGCCCCTTGATGTGTCGTTTTTTAAAGTCAATTCTGATACCCTATATGTTTTGATTATAGCATTTAGTTTATTTTTTTGAGTGATTATTTATAGATACAAATTTAGTGCCAGTGTAGTGCCTGCTAACTCGTTGTTCCTGGAGATTTCCTCTGTTACTTCCTAGTCTTTGTTGCTTTTGGTCTTTTTTCCCCCATGCAAAGAATTCCCTTTAATATTTATTGCAAGTTTGGTTTAGTGGTCACAAACTCCTTTAGTTTTTGTTTGTCTGGATATCTCTTTATCTCCCCTATTCTGAATCAGAGCCCTGCTGGATAAAGTATTCTTGGCTGTATATTGCTCCCATTTAGCACATTAAATATAACATGGCACTCCCTTTCAGCTTGCCAAGTTTCTGTGGATAGGTCTGGTGCTAATCTTATTTGCCTTTCCTTGTAAATTAGATATTTCTTTTACCTTGCAGATTTTAGGATTTTTTTCCTTATTGCTGTATTTTGTAAGTTTTATTATATGTCTTGGTGTTTACCTCCTTTTCTAGATTTTGGTGGAAGTTCCCTATGCTTTCTGGATTTGTCTGTCTGTTTCCTTCCTCAGAAAAAATTTCAGCTATAATTTTCTCCAATAAATTTTATGCCCCTTTTTCTCTCTCTTCTTCTCATGGGACTCTTAACGCTACAAATATTATAGTGCATTTTGGAATCCTTAAGTTCCCTAAGTCTACATTTTTAATCCAATATTTTTTTTCTCTTCTTTATAGCTTCATTATTTTTAATAATTTTATATTCTATAGCACTATTCATTCTTCTGATTCTTTCATCCTTGTGGTCATTACTTTCAATCAGTTTTGCATCTCGGTTATAGCATTTTAATTTTGTTCCAGCTAGTTTTTCAGTGTTTTATGTCTGCAGTAAAGAACTCCATAGTGTTTTCTATGCTTTACTCAAGCTCAACTAACTTCTTTATGATTGTTGCTTTAAAGTCTGGTTGAAGTGTATTATTTATATATGTTTTGATTAGGTCCTTGGCTGTCACCATTTTTTTTTCTTTTGGGATGAATTCCTCCATTTTAGCATTTTGTCTAGGTCTCTGTCTTTTCTTGTGTGTTAAGAAAGACTGTTATATTTCTTGCTCCTGAAAGTAAAGGATTTATGAAGAAGAGGTCATATAGTGTCCTGGGCATGGCGTTTCAGGGTGTTTCTGGTGTATGCTGTTTGCAGTCTGCTTTGTGTTTTGGCTTCCCCTTTCCTCAGGTCAGTCTTCTACAGAGTCCCTCCTTGCCTACGGTGAGGAGTGTTTGGACCTCAGCCAGAGGGTGGTGTGGTTTAAATAGGTGTGTTATGGTTTGCTTATTAAAATACACCTGATCTTATTTCCAGAGCTGAAGGTTTGCAGCACTGTATGTTCAATGGAGTTGGTGTGTGCTGGAGTTTATGCTGGTCTTTTTGGAGAGCACCTGCTGATGCTCTGGTTCTGAGGCATGCTTGCCTGAGTCCAGAAGCACTTGCAGAGAATAAGTCGGAATATTCTACACCGCTTCTTTTTGAGGAGTCTTCTTACACTTTTTTATTTTTATTAATTGAGCAAGGAAAAGCTTACAGAGCTTTTTGTCATTGTCAGATTTACTTTTCTGGGTAGTTTATAGACCAATTTAAAACAAATCATAGAATTCCTGATTGCATAAACATGAGATTCTGGTCAGAGACATGAGTATATGCCCTGTACTAAACTTTAGACACAAGCAGTACACACTTTTTAAGATAATAATCTTTAAATCTCTGTCCTGCTATTAAATTCGCCTTGGTCAGTTATCAAATTTCAAGGAAATTTCAAGACACAAAATGGTAACAGATTGAAACAAGTGTGGGTTTCATGGATACGATATGAATTCAAGAATATTAATTTAATCTGTATTTAGTTGTAGAAAAGAAAACCTCAATTGACCCTGAAAACTACCACTTTAATAAATAGTAAACACATTTTTTAGGGGTAAAATATATGGATAACTGTAGGTGGGTGTGGATACCCATATTTGAAGATAGTATGTCAGAAATCAGAGGATAAGTCAAATATTGTTGACTTAGTGTTCACATAGGATACATTTATACAAGCTCCTCTGGAAATGAAGAGGCAAAGAATTCAAATTTTGTATAAAAAACATAGAGCAAACATTGGACATCAAATAGACTTACAGACAAGGTAATCAATCAGTCTTAGTCTTCCCCTACTAACTATACCTGATTTATGACTCCATGTATTTGCTTCATATTATAAATCATGATCTACAACTTCAAAGCAATGTAATGAAAGAGGATCATTCCAGAGGATAAGCTGCTTAAAATCAGTAACGATAAAGGAATAAACTAGGATCTGAGGTGTCATTGTATTGAAAACTTAACTCTACATAATATGTAATAAATGAAAACAGAATTTTGGCTTAATGTATACTTGCATTTGAAGGCATCTTCCAAAAGTTCCAGAACACCAAACCTTTATTGTTTTCTGTGGTAACTGTTTACTCACATGCATTTTATCCTCCCACTTAGACCATACTGAAAGATATTTGGTTTGATGTCTGACAGTACCTAACCTTATTTATTTTTAAAATATGCATTTATTTATTTTGAGAAAAATAATGTGGGCAGAGCAAAGAGGGAAGAAGAGAGAGAATCCGAAGCAGGTTCCGTGCTGATGGTGTAGAGCCCATGGGGCTCAGTCTTATGAACCATGAGATTATGATTAGAGCTGAATTTAAGAACCAGATGCTTAACTGACTGAGCAACCAAGGTTCCCTTGACAGTAGCTCACTTTAATTAGAAAATTGAGTCATAGAGAAAGAATAAAGAAACAGGGACTATGTCATTTCTAAAAATTGCTAAAATGAACATTAAAAAAATGTGTGATAAATTATAAGGTTGAGAACACTTCTAAAAATAAAAACAAACAAAAAAGAGCCAAGTGTTGGATTCTCTATGTAAAAAAAAGTGATTGTGAGTGAGTAAAAGATAGATAATATATGCTATATTAAGAAATCAGAGGATAAGCCACTAAATAGCATTGACTTAGTGTTCACATAGGATACCAGGAAGACTAACTGATTTACTCCTGCAAAATCTGTTTTCCTGGAAATCTTTAAAAGTGAAGGTAGGTGTTCATTAGGGCACATGGTTTTTTTTTTTCCCCTTAAGGAGGACGTGTGAACTTTATTGACAGGGTGACCAAAACAGAGATGTAAGAAATTGGAAACAATCTCTGACACTGAGTCCCAGAGTGAACTTTGGTAGTCACATAGGTAAGATTTATAGCACTAGTTAATGTGAAATTTCAATATTTATTCAAGATTTTCCTTTCTGAGATGTGGGAAATGCCTAATATTAATTTTAATTACTTATAGAAAAAATATAGCTCACAATTATCTAGCACAGTATGAGGAAAAAATAATGAGTATATGAATGGATAAAATTTAATGACATGAAATTTTAGAGGTAGATCAACTACAATTCTATGTTTATCTAGAAAGGGATTCAAAAGGGCCTGCAAGTGGAGTAGTAAACAAAAGAGGTAATTCATCTACCTGATAAATATCATCATTTTGGTCAAAATGTAGTGTATGATGGGGGAAAGTTGTTATGATATTGGATAGCAATGACAAAATTGATTGCTTGTTGGTGTGATGTTATTCTGAAGGGAAAAGACATTGAAAAGAGATAACTTTTCAAGGATGTGCATATTTAAAAAGTGTCTATATGAGCTGAATAATACTTCAGACCAAATCTTCCCCACCCAAATTTAAAATTTGGGCTTTCTAAAAGTCTGAGAAGTTTTACTCTGTTATTTTCAGCAGTTTTGACCACAAACAATATTTAATTAGTGATCATTAAAATAGTGCAGAAGGTTGGCCCTTCATTTCATTTCCAATATATTTAGCTCTATGACTAACTCATCTATGGCAGATTTGTCAGATAGCACTACTTTCTGAATGGTCAAAATCATAACTCCTAGAAAAATTATTGAATACATTTCATCCAATTAGTGTCAAGTTCTGGTAAATGTGTAAGTATTAGGGTTAGACAGATATGGGCTTGATTGTCTATTTTGGTATTTAATAATTTTTTATCATGGAAAAGTTAATTAGTTCTCTTAGAGTCATTTATTTCCCTTTTCTTAAACTGCAGAATGAGTTTGTAATTCCTATTCTCCACCAGGACTGTTTTGAAAATTAGGCAGTTTTTTATAAATTGATTACTGCATGAACTGCTAAATCTAATAAAAATTATACTACAAGTACAATGAATGTAAATGTTGATTCCTTTATATTTAATGACACCACCACTAAGATATTTTTATTTCTTAGCAATTTTTGTATGCTGAGTCATTTTTACAAAAGGTGTCCAATTACCATATTTCCATTCTCTTTCATATAATTAGAAGGTAACAGTTTCCTTCCATTTTACCCCACAGGGTAAAGAAAACAATACTTGTCAGTATCATTTTCTAATTGCTTTGGTAAAATTCAAGTCTACAAAGATATAGTTATTAATGTTGTTATTTCTGATAACAAACACTCAAAAGTAAAAAAAAACTAATAAATAAACATTTCCTAGTAATATATATTTAAAGGGACATATGAAGGAAAACAGAGAGTTAAAGGGATACATATATTATTGTAAGAATTGCATGTGAGGAAAAGAAATACTACATTTGAATATACTGGAGCTACTAAAATTAACTAATTATACTGTTATAATTTGTATTTATTTTCTTATCAGAAGACAAAATAACAACGAATATGATGTCATTATGTTATTTATGCTTTCCATTCCCAACAATTAATTGAACTAATTACAACCGATAGATTAAAATGTCTTTCAATTAATCAATTTATAATAATAAATGATAGTTTTATTTTTAGCAAAGAAAGAGTAAGAATTAATTTTACTTAAGCACTTTTGACACAGAGAGTGATTCTAGTTTAATCATAAAGTAAATTAAAGGCAAAGAGCATATTACTAGTTATTAAGGTGAAGGAAAAGTTCAATCTTTTATCATGTTTTAGTATAGATGATTAATCTATTTACTACTATAATAGAAAGATAAAAGATAAAATATAGATAAAACATATATTTCTCCATTCCTTCACTTTCAATCTGAAGCTGTCTTATGGTCTCAAATGAATCTCTTGTAGACAGTAAATAGATGGGTTTTGTTTTTTTATTCATTCTGCTACCCTGTGTCATTAAAATTTTTTTAACATTTATTTACTTTGAGGGACAGAGAGAGACCTATCATGAGCAGGGGAGGCGAAGCGAGAGAAGGGAACACAGAATCAGAAACAGGCTTCAGGCTCTGAGCTGTCAGCACAGAGCCAGATGTGGTGCTCAAGCCCACAAACTGTGAGATCATGACCTGAGCCAAAGTCGGACGCTCAACTTACTGAGCCACCCAGGCAACCCATTACCCTGTGTCATTTGATTGGAGCATTCAGTCCATTTACATTCAGTGTTATTATTGAAAAATGTGGGTTCAGATTCATTGTGTTCTCTGTAGAGTTCATGTTTGTAGTGGTGTCTCTGGTACCTTATATTCCTTGTTACATTTCCCTCATAGAGTCCCTCTTAAGATTTCTTGTAGGACTGGTTTGGTGGTGATGAATTCTCTCAATTTTTATTTATTTGGGAACACTTTTCTCTCTCCTTCTATTTTGAATGATAGGCTTTCTGGATAAAGGATTCTTGGCTGCATAATTTTTTCCTGGTCATCACATTGAAGTTTTCCTGACATTCCTTTCTGGCCTGGCAAGTTTTGTCAGATAGGTCTGTAACCACTCTGATAGGTTTCCCTTTGTATCTTAAGGCTCTTTTATCTCTAGCTGCTTTCAGAATTCTCTCTTTATCATTATGTTTTGCCAGTTTCTGTATAATATGTCATGCCAAAGGTCGATTCAAGTTACATTTTAGGGAAGTTCTCTGTGCCTCTTAGATTTCAATGTCTATTTCCTCCCCCAAATTGTGGAAGTTCTCAGCTATAATTTGATCATGCACCCTGTCAGGACATTTTTCTTTCTCTTCTTCTTCAGGAATTCCTATAAGAGGGATATTGTTCCACTTGATTGTATAACTCAAGTCTCGAATTCTCCTTTCTTGCTCCTGTATCAATTTCTCTCTCTTTTTCTCAGCTTCCTCTTTTTCTATAACTGTGTCTTCTAATTCACCTATTCTCGTCTCTGTCTCTGCAATCCGTGAAGTAGCCACCTCCATTTTATTATACACCTCATTTATAGCCTTTTTTTAACTCATCACAGCTATTTTGAAGGTCCTTAATCTTTGTATCAATAACTTCTCTGATGTCTTCCATGCGTTTTTCAAGCCCCACGATTAATTTTATGACAATTGGTCTAAATTCGTGGTCGGTTATGTTGCTTATATCTATTCTGAGCAGTTCTGTGGCTGTGACTTCATCATAGAATTTCGTTAGAGAAGAGTTTCATTTTGTCATTTCCACTATCTTTCTGTCTCTTATCAGTTTTAAAAGCTCATTGTGCACTGTGCACTTGTTAGTATTACTCTATTAAAGGAGGCTCATTGACTGTCCAGGGCCTGTTGTTTCAGGAAGTGTTCTTTTAATGGTGTCTTTTGGTTTCTCTTGTTTTGTCTTTATTTTATTTCCCTACTCAGTGATATTTGGGATTCTCCACTGTGTGTCCTTTGGCTTGTTTCTTGAGGTAGCCCTGAAAAGGAAAACAGAGAGACAAACACACAGGAAACAAAATCATACAAACACACAAACAGATAAAATAAACAAGCAAACCAAAAAGGGATAAAAAAATATGTAACAGTATTTTACTTCTCAAATTTAATGATCTTACAAATATTAAGGCAAAAGTCAAGTTAAACTAATAAAAAAACAAGAAAAAGCTTAAAGCAAACATGTTTAGAGCAGATAAGAAAGAAAGCCAACTTTATTTTTGAATGACATGAAAATCATATAACAAACATAATAATTTGTTTAAAATAACTTATACTGAGAAATAAAAGAAACAAGATACTATGGTGTTAATCTATCACCTTAGGTTAAGCAATTTTCACCACCATTAGATGGAGCAGAGAGGCCCAGTGAGTGTAAATATGATGATTTTTTAAAAGATATTGTTATAATGCAATGATAGTATTTCTCTTATAAGTTAAGCACTTCTTTTGTCTTGCTGCTTTTAAGATTTTTTCATTTGTCACTATATTTTGCAAATTTATATTACAAAATCTCTTGGTGTCAGCCTGCTTTGGTTAATTTTGATGAAAATTCTCTGTGCCACCAGGATCTGGATGTCTGTTTCCTTCCTTAAGGAAGTTTTCAGCTATTATTTCTGAAAATAAATTTTCTGCCCTCTTTTCTCTCTCTTCTTCTTCTGGGACTCCTATAATACAAATGTTATTACATTTGATGGAATCATTGAGTAACCTAAGTCTATTCCTGTATTCGATAATTCTTTCTCACTTTTGTTCTGCTGCATTGCTTTCCGTTATTTTGTCTTTTATGTCACTAATTCATTCCTCTGCTTCTTGTAGTCGGCTGTTTGTTGCATCAAGGTTGTTTCTAACCTCATTTTTCACTCTTCATCTCTGATTGATTTTTTTTAAAACTCTCTTATCTCTGTGGAAGGGGTGTCACTGATGTCTTCTTTTCTCAAGCTCAGTGAGTATCCTTATGATTGTTGCCTTATTTTGTATTAAGTTTTCATTTAAATTCTAGTAGCTAATATATGGTGTAATATTAATTTCAGGAGTAGAATTCAGTTATTAATCACTTAAAATTGTTGCTTTAAATTCTCCATCAGACATTTTACTTATATCTGGTTTGCTTAGATCTCTGACCATGGCATTATCTTGTTCTTTCATTTGGGATAAATTCCTGTCTTTGCATTTTGTCTAAATCTTTGCTTTTTTCTCTGTGTTATAGAGAACAGTTATGTCTCTTGCTCTTGAAAGTAATGGCCTTATGAAGAAGAGGTCATGTAGTGCCCAGTGTCCAGTGCTTCAGGGAGTGTCTTCAATGTGGGTCCATGTACTCTGCTGTTGTGTTTTGACTGTTTTATCCTTTAGTCCAATTGTCTTCAGAGGCTCTTATTGCATGCTGTGGGGACAGGGTTTTGTGCTGGTCTTCTGGGGGAAGGGCCCACCACACTGGGACTGAAGTAAGAGTGTTGAGAAAATCAATCCCACCAGAATACAGGGGAGTGGGGCTTTGTGTATCCATGTTAGGCAGCCAACATCAGTGCTGAGCTGTTTCCAGCAGGTGGCTGTTTTTTTAAATTATTTTTTAAATTATTTTTATTTTTTGAGAGAGACAGTGAGACAGAGCATGAGCGGGGAAGGCCAGAGAGAGGAGACACAGGATATGAAGCAGGCTCCAGGCTCTGAGCAAGCTGTCAGCACAGAGCCCGTCAAGGGGTTTGAACCCACAAACTGTGAGATAATGACCTGAGCAGAATTCAGACGCTTAACCGACTGAGCCACTCAGGTGCCCCTAGCGGGTGGCTGTCTATACTGGCAGTCTGGAAGGGAAATGTTACTGGCCAGCTTTTTTGTTTGAGAAACATCTCTGTAAATTCTGCCTTTCAGGGGTGCAATCTGAGAAGAGCTAATAATGTCTCTACTCTGTGGCCCAGGTGCTCTTCAGATCTCTGTTTCCATGCTGTCTGTCCCCAGATTGTTGCTCCCCAGGTTCTACCCCAGACAACTCTCCTGACTTTTAAAACTCCAAGCTTTAAGTCCTGCTAGTTTCAAGAACTTATAAAATTCAATCCATCTCATTTTCCAAGACAATGGCTTTAGAGAAATGTTCTCCTTGTGAATTCCCCGGTGTGTTCCCCTCCCCCCCACCCCCCGGCATCTGTGACTATGGCTCCCTCCCCTCCCCTCTGCAGCAACCACAATCTGCTTCTCCCCTAAAGCAGGTCTACACATTTCTTCCCTTATATTTTTTAAAATTTTTATTTATTTTTGAGAGAAGCATGCATGCATATAAGCAGGAAAGGGGCAGAGAGGGAGACAGAGGATCTGAAGCAGGCTCTGTACTGATAGAAGAGAACCTGATGTGAGGCTTGAACTCACGAACTGCGAGATCATGACCTAAGCCGAAGTCGGATGCTTAAATGACTGAGCCACCCAAGCACCCCACATCTTCCCTTATTTGTTGTGGCCTATTTTTCCCCCTTTAATTGTATAATTTGTTCTGTCAGTCTTCAGGTCTATTTATGGGGTATTTAGGATGATTTGATAGTTATCTAGTTGTGTTCATGGGACAAGGCCAGCCTAGTGTACTCCTACTCCACTGGTTCTTCCATCTTCTTCACTGTGAATTTATTTAGAAAATTTTCTTGCTTTAATATATTGTCCTTTAGACATTCCTCTAGTAATTTTACTCTACTTAATTCACTTATTTCTCATGAGAAATTAATCTCAATTGCATATTTCATAAAACCAGCACCTTCAAGACAGTTTAGTTGGTTCTCAGGAATTGTTTCACATGAAGGAAAGCATTCTGATGATATTTTTATATGATTTTTAGTATATTTGTATATGATTAATATTATATGTTACAACAAAACAGCTCCCAGTATTGATTAATATTCTAACTACTATCTATTGATCTTGGAAGTGTTAAGTCATCAAAGGCTATTGAAGTTTACAGTGATGTGTCTATCTCTCTCTCACAAGAGGAAGCACTGATTCAATACAATGAACCATGTAGATAATATTCTTTTGCTTTCCAAAGCACGGGGAAATGGAGAGATATCTGCATGAATGTGTTGATATCCTAAAGAAATAAATTATTATCTTAATATATCCTTCACCTAGAAAATAGTATGTGATATTAACTTTAGGGGTTCTAGTTTGAAATAAATCACAGTAACACCAATTAATATTCTCCTTTTATAATGATTCATATCTCAAGGAGTATCCTTAAAGAGGATCATAGATAAGAAACAGAGAATATTGTGTGATGCCTTTAACAAGGGGCTTCTTGAATTTCTGTTTGTCATCAAGAATCGAGAGCTGTTATACTTTTAGGCACCCTTTATCTTCTAGATATGTGGAAGTTCCTCAAAAGCCTTTGATTATACTACCTATATCATCATGAAACCAAAAACAACAATGTGGAGTGTGGGGAATAAGTTTAGGAATTCCCTAAACTTGCAGCAATGGATTAACAAGGTTTAGGATGAAAGCATCCAAGATTAGGTAACCTGGGTGAAAGTTCCCCCAGCATAGTACAAAAGTGTAAGAATGGGAAGCCACAGGGTGAAAGCATCCCAGATAGGCTTAACAGGGCAAAAGCACCTGCAGCATAATACAAAAGCAGAAAGTTTCTTTTACAGGATGGAAGCATCCAGAATAGGTGTACAAGGAAACAGGGCTATAGACCACCTCAACAGGGTGAAATTGCCTGGAGCAGAGCTAATTAACAAAAGAAAGGTGCCTTGTTGACCCTGAGGAGCATGCTCTATCTGTCTTATCCCCTAGACAAGATAAACAGACCTAATGCCTTCTGCATGCCTTAAACAACCATCTGCTTGGCTCTGCAATTTTATTTTGTATTGACTCAAAGCCCTAACACCACATATCTTCTAATCCCCCTTTCTCTCACACACATAAGTTAATGTTCACTGTTTTGTTGTCTCTGTAAGCCTTCTGATCTTAATTAGTATGGAGCAAGGACTCTTGCTCAGGGATCTTGCCTTCTCCCACACATTAGCCTCTGTTGCATTTAATTCTATGTACTCTCTTGATGACAAGAGAGAACTCCAGACTCAAAATCTGCAACAGTGGATCTTGAGGGGTTTTTTTTGGTTCCCTTTAATTATTTCCTACAAAATATGGGAAAACTGTATCACAAACAGGGTCCTGCCTTTGTTCTGTGTCACTAAGATGCTTCAAAGTAGAAATGTACTAATTTAATAGCAAGTTCAGATTCATCTAGTTCAGATAACTTCTTATGACTTTTTGTGTATCCATGGACTAATAATGCTAACAGCAAGAGTGATAACAATAAGAACCACAATAAATTTGGAAAATACTGTTATAGACACTGCACTTAGTGTTTTCACATACATTATTTCATTAAAATTGAAACAATTACATTCACTCTACAGGTAAAACTTATTATATTAATGATTAGGTTAATAACTCCTTAATGCATTATTCAAAATCAGATTTGCTCCTCCAAAGTTGCACCCTCTTTTCCACATTAACATTGCTTATTTTTTCCCTTACTCGCAAATAGGATTTTGAATTTTGAGTCTATTGTCCCTTTTGATCTAAGTAATTGCCAACAGCATGTTCTAATGACACTCTGCAACTGTCTTTACCTGGGGTCAGTATAGTTATTGGGACTTTGTAGAAATTCCTCTCAGACCTGGATCACTGACAGTAACAATGTCTAGGTATACTCATCAATCCAGAAGAGATAGCTCAAGAACATATATAGCCACATGCAAAAACACAGCATCAATTGAGTGATTAGAATCACTACAGGCCACCTTTTATTTTACTTCGAAATTATATCTGGTGAAATGCCTATAGCACCTCCCAGTATACTTAGTGTTGCTCTCTGAGGTCTGAACATTCACCAACTTTAAAAAAAGTATTGCTAAATGTGCACTTCTTAGACTTAAAACCTTAATATAATTGAAAGCCTGAGAATGGATTTCTATAATTTAAGAACACCATTCATGAACAGTGATGGGTATCAGAGTGAATTTAATGTGTTTGGGGGAAGG
Organism: Suricata suricatta; assembly: GCF_006229205.1. Lineage (NCBI taxonomy): Eukaryota > Metazoa > Chordata > Mammalia > Carnivora > Herpestidae > Suricata > Suricata suricatta. The sequence continues at coordinate 63,148,536 of NC_043717.1, read as the reverse complement.
TTTCCTTTAAAAATGAGAGATAAGTTAGGATAATATGAACAGAATTTTTAAAACAATTTTATAAAATGCACAAGCCAGGAGCTCTGGGATGGCTCATTGGGTTTGAGATACTTAACAGTATCTGACTTCAGCTCAGGTCATGATCTTGCGGTCTGGCTCACGGGTTTGAGCCCTCCATCGGGCTCTGTGCTAACAGCTCAGAGACTAGAGCCTGCTTCAGATTCTATGTCTCCTCTTTCTGCCCCTCACCTGCTCTCTCTCTCTCTCTCTCTCTCTCTCAAAAATAAGTAAACATTCAAAAAAAATTTTAATGCACAAATCAGAGAATTCTACTAAAATAAACTGCACCTTCCAGATCTATCCATGATATAGATTGTTAATCCAGGGAAACATTGTTAGGGATAGTCGAATTCACCCCAATACCTCAGTCACTTCTAAGTAGTAATTGGGTTGCTCTGACAGCATAGTTACTTTTTCAAGGCCTCTTCAATAAAATCAGTCCCTTGAAAATTGGCAGTAATGGACTAAATGCCCTCAGGTTGCATCTTCATGATTAAGCAGAGATATGAGGCATAATTCAAGATAATTTAGACAAAAAGAGTTTTCCCAAATTTATACTGAGAGCTAATTTAAAATATTCAGAGGTGGACATTTGCTAAATTGTTGGAAAATTGTTACTTTTTTATTTAATTCTTTTAACCATATTGACACAGTTTAAGTGTTTATCTATTGCCAAGTTGTTATTCAGGAATAGGGAAAACAGCCTTCATTTGCTATTGCCAAAGGAATGAAATAAAGCAAAATAAACTAAGAACAACTTTATAGACAAGATATTATAGTCTGGTAGGGTTCCTACTAATTAAATATTTTATTGTTTCCCTCAATAAGTAGTTATAAATTCCAATTACATCAATATTTATGTTTGTCCTGAATCAAGGAAGTATTTAACTTCACTCACGCTCAAGTTCTATACAGCATGTTTATGTTCACATAAACATGACAATGACATTACAAATTAAACTGTCTGAGAGGAACATATTGTTATGTTATTAAATATCCTGTAGTTTTTGTAGGTGGATTCTGACTATGTTTATTTATTTTAAATTGTGGCATATTTTAATGTAAGGCTCAAAAAACAAAAAGAAGAGATTATAAGGCTTGAATGAGAATATGACTTAATAAAGAAAATTGACAGGTGATCACAAAGATCAGTACTGATTTCTTATTTCCTAACTGATTAGGAATCTTGATTCCATATGTTTCACAAAGGTTTTATGAATTTGATCTTTGTCTAGCCAAACAATTCTTTACCCAGGGACAAAGATGGGAATTGACAGCTATTAAGCACCTCACATAAACCAGGATCGAGACTAAAGATCAGGTCATCTAAATCCCAATGTCATATTTTTTCCCATATGCTACTGTTGCCTTTCTTGAAATACATAAGAAACAAGCAAGAAAAATATTAGTGAGGCCATATTAGCTCTTACAACAAATAACTAGGAATCTGTTATCAATAAGTATGTAGACTGTTATCAATAATACTTATTTAAAAGAGGAGAATCTGAAGCACCGACCATTTTGCAGAATTATAATAAGAATATGTCCTAGAAAAAGAAAGCATTTCTTGTCACTATTAGTAGCACTTTTTTTTCTGAACTTTTCAGCCTTAAAGAATAAGGATAGCATATTCTCAAGTTATAATTTATTTGAAGAAACTATATGTCTAGACAGCCAATCACTATAGGACTTAAATGTGGGCAAATCTGATATACTCATCCTCCCCCACCTCCACCTGACCTTCATATACACGGCACAATATCCATCATCATTTTAGCTAAGAAGCCATTTTATTACAGTGCTCTTGCATGAAATAATGGTCCAATTCATGGTATGTGACAGAATAACTTAACTTTAAGCTACTACCACTTTCTGTAATTGCTGTCCCTTTTGCTTTCTTCAGTTTCACCTTGATAAATTATTTCCTTCCTGCTATTTTAATTTTGATATGTCTTGTTTCCTTGGGAAATTGCTATGACGTAAATAAAACTACATAGTTATGAGATATTTTTCCCAATATGTATACCAATTTTTGTCTAATATAACCATAGCAGCAGAGCAGTGGCTAACGCCAAACATACATATTTTTTCTAGTCAATATGAATAAATGTGCATTGCCTCATCTTGGTAAAACGCTTTCCTTTTCAGGAGACATATAATCTATTGAGGCAGAAAAAAAAAGTTTTAAGAACCTATTGTTTTGGTCTTAATATTAAATAAGAAAAAAATCTTAAGCAGCTTAAAATATGTTCTGTTTCAACGTAATGGTATACGCAAAATTATTTTCAGGCACATGTTAAAATTTCAGGTAAAATTCTGTCCCAAATGGCATTTTACTTTTGCTGTTATTTTAGTTATTTTTCATTTATATTATTTATTGTAATGGGTTTTATATCAGTCTTAGCTTTATACCATTTAAAAATATCATTAAAATGTTATACATTCTGATAGTTGATTATGTGTTGGAAATCCTGTGGTTCCTGTGGTTAATATTCTTATTTTGTTTTGTTTTGCAATGTCTCTTCCTCTTTGGTTTCTTTTAAATCCACAAGCTTTTGGGATCATGATAGTTCAGAGCAGTACCTGCTCCAGTGAGGAAGGTTGTTAGAGTCCTGCCTCTGCAACTCCAACACCAGTTAAACATCAGTTTACACTTAAAGGTTTTTCTTTATATGCAAATCAAATATTTAATATTTATATGCAAACAAAGATGATTCAACAGAAGTCTGTGACTGGCATTTTTATTTTTAGTGAATAAAATGTCACCTTCTAAAGAAATTTGTCCCATGTAAAAATGTGTATTTATCTGCATAAAAAATTGAACTAGAGTCTGTCTTTACCTATCTGGTCCGAGGACAATAACAAGGATAACAAGGATAAGATATTTATATTTAGTTTTGGCACTTGGGTGCTTTCTTTCTTTTTCTTTTTTTTCCATAATATTTTATTGTCAAATTGTTTTCCATACAACACCCAGTGCTCTTCCCCTAAGTGCCCTCCACCATCACCACCACCTCTTTTCCCCCCTCCCTCTTCCCCCTCAACCCTCAATTCATTCTCAGCATTCAATAGTCTCTCAAGTTTTGCATCCCTCTCTCTCCCCAACTCTCTTTTCCTCTTCCCCTCCCCATGGTCCTCCATTAGGTCTCTCTTGTTCTCCTGTTAGACCTATGAGTGCAAACGTATGGTATCTATCCTTCTCTGCCTGGCTTACTTCACTCAGCATGACACCCTCAAGGTCCATCCACTTTCCTACAAAGGGCCATATGTCATTCCCTCTCATTGCCATGTAGTACTCCATCGTGCTTTCTTTTTTTAAGAAAATATTTATTTAAATTCATGTTAGTGAGCATACAGTGTAGTATTGATTTCAGGAGTAGAGCCCAGTGATTCATCACTTACATCTAACACCCAGTGCTCATCCTAACAAATGTCTTCCTTAATGCCCAACTTTCATTAGGCCACCTCCCCACCCATCTCCAGTCCAGTAACTCTGTTCTGTATTTTACAGTCTCTTATCGTTTGCCTCCCTCTCTGTTTTTATCTTATTTTTACTTCCCCTATGGTGATGTGTTTTGTTTCTCAAATCCTACATGTAGGTGAAATCATATGATTTTTGTCTTTCTCTGACTGACTTATTTCCCTTAGCATAATACACATAATACATCCATGTTGCTGTAAATGGCAAGGCTTCATTCTTTTTGTTTGCTGAGTAATATTACATTGTGATATATATCTCATATTACATTTTCTTTATCCATCATCAGTTGATGGCACAAAAACAGACACATAGATCAATGGAACAGAATGAAAACCCAGAAATGGACCCACAAATGTATGGCACTTGGATGTTTTTTTTTTTATTTGGAGCATTCAGTTAAAAGTGATTCAAAGACATTGTGAATGTCCAGTTCTAAAACTGCTAAAAAGCTGCTTTGATTTGGACATCTATAACTGTCCCCCCATTCCCATCTCATACTCATATTCTCTATTTTCTGACTAAATCTTTCCTATATCTTTCTGGCCTCCATAACACAAATTTCTGGCATTGCTTCTTACAGTTTGTAAGGTTTCTCTTTAGCTCATCCCTGATAGAAAACAAAAAGCCAGTCTTCCTCAGGGAAAAACAATCAACAATATATTCACCATTTCCATCTTTTCTTCTACCTTTGCAAATAAAGATAAGAATTGATGTTGTAGAAAGGAAAATAAATAATAAGATAAATTACTTGTTTTTAAAGTTTTAGGTAATTTTTTCTCCAAAATTAAAACACAATTATTTAAGATCTACAAAAGGATCTTGATCCCTGGAATTTAAATCATTTGAATGATAAATTATTTGGTTAAGCATACAAAAAAATTGAAATGTAACCACTTGAAAACAGTTACAGCTTTATTACATTTTAAGTCTAATTTTCATTCTGTATTTCAAATGCTATTTTCCTAAGTATGAATTACAATAAAAGTTTTGTTAAGCCACAGAAGTTTTCGTAAGTAAATAACCCTTTAAAAAATACAATAGTTGCATTACAGTTGTGTTTCAAAGCAAATGCAGTAACGAGTTTGATTCATAACTGAAGAATGTTTTATACATTACAATGACCAGAATTAGCACTATAAAGGACAGAGGAAGATTGGAATTACTTGTTGCCCTTCTTTGATGATATTTCTGAAGTGTATTGATAGTGACAGCAGTAACTATCCACTGGTTTTCTGAAACTCTAAAAAAAGAGAGGTACTTTATTTTATTTTATTCCTTTTTTTTAAATCCAGAGAGTTTAGGCAAAAATTGGCACACAATTTTATGAATAAAGAATCAGCTGTTTGATTGTTTTATATTTATTTGTATAAAGATAAATAAATCGAAATTAATTTAGGTATTTTATTGATAATAAGTATAGTCTTTAAGTAAATAGCCTTAAATTTCATAAAACTCTATATTTTGATATTTTAAAATATTTTGGTGTATTGAAGTGAATTAGATTTAATGAAAAACGATATAAAAGGAAATAGAATGGAATTTATTGGGACATATTTAGTAGATTTAAATTTTTTTTCTCTTAAATCTACTAAATAGGGGCGCCTGAGTGGCTCAGTTGGTTAAGCATCTGGCCTGGAGCCTCTTTCAGATTCTGTGTCTCCCTCTCTCTCAGACCGTTCCCTGCTCGTGCTATTTCTCTCTGTCTCTCAAAAATAAGTAAAAAATATTTAGAAAAAGAAGTCTTTTTAGGACTGTAAAATAATATGTCTCTAAGGACTTCCTTATAAGAAAATTATTTAAAAATTACCAAAAATTGTGCTCTTTTTAGCTTCCCAAGTTATCTTTAGAATATAGTCACGATATTTTAAATTTTGCCATGACAGCTAATAAATTGCTGATATACTATAAATATTAAGTAACTACTAAGTTTTGCAAAGAAGCTGCTGTTCAAGTTAAAGAGTTTATCTTTCACTCGGAATTTTACAATCACTTCTTCATGCTTATATTTATTTATATTATATTATTTATATATATTTTATTCGTGTGTAATGGTATTTATTTTTTAAAACGGAGTATAATTTTTAAAATTATTTTAAATCTATTTTTATTTATTTAGGAGGGGTAGGAGAGAGAGAATCCCAAGCAGAATTTGCACAGTCATTACAGAGCTTAATGTGGGGCTTGATCACACCAAACATGAGATCATGACTTGAGCTGAATCAAGAGTTGGATGCTTAACTGAATAAACCCCTGGGTAGCATTTTTGAGGAAAAAACTTACTATAGGAATCCAGCAGATTTTTTAAACTATAAAATTTCTGTATATTTATTGATAATCCACCACATTCTGTTAATGAACCACAGGTATCTCTAAAGAGAGGGTAATTTGACACACCATATGTGATGCTCTACTCTCCTAATAGAACAGCATCCTTGCTAAAGAAATTTGCAGTTTAACATTATGCTTTTGTTACTTTTGTAGAAGGGCTAATTTTACTCAATTCAGCACAGAATAAATCCTCTCTTTTAAAGAGCATACATTCACAACTAACTTTAAATGCACAAAGAGAAAAATTCTCAGGGTGTGCTTAATTGTGGACATCTGAGATAATGGTCTAATTACAGAAGTACCGTTATACTTTATGCAAATAGTTGCTATAATTTGCAATTCAAATCAACAAAGAATGTGTCATTACACATTGACAGAACAACAAATTTTAAAAATAAAAAAATTAATCATCTTGATGTTGGACTTTTTCCTCCCAAAATAAACTAATCAATCTTTTTCTCATTGTGTAGATATTACTATCTCTAAGTGTTCAATATCTGCATGGGACATCTAAAGGCATAGCAATCTTTATAAAAAACATATCCCCAGTAAAATTTTGGTAACTTGGAATATTGATATATTTTGCAAATAATTTGAGACAATTTTTTAGTCTTTCCAATATAAACAAGTTCATTCTCTACTATGATACTTATTTAAAACAAAGCAATCCTAGAAGTTTTAGTGATATTTCAAATAGTCAATTAAATAGTTTTCATTTTTATAATTATTAATTATATATAAACATTTCAATAAAAAGTTTGTACTTTGAAGGATTTATCTTTTGATTACAGAATGCCAGTGGTGTCTAAATCCTAAAGAATATCTAACATTAATACTGTATTTTAAAAACTGGTAGTTTGTATTTAACTCATGCTCTTTACTTTAAAAGTTAATTTCAGTTCAGTACACATTTGTTGATTGCCTACAACTATGCAGGCATTGTGTTATTTGTGAGAAATACAGTATTGAGTGCAGAATGAGCCCTACATTTATGAAACATCCATTCTAATAAGGAATATGTAAAATTTAAAAAAGATATTTCAGCTTAATGTGATAAATGTAATAGTAGCAAAGACCCTCAACAAAGACTGTCTTTTTCACCAAAATTTGGTCAGACTCCTCAAAGCTCTTGTCTTGACTTGGCCTATTCCTTGGAATTTGTTCTCAGACTTGTATGGTTGAGTTTTAGCAAGAATTTCCCAACTTCTAATCTAATCACCTTGGCCTCCCTTCAGCAATAATCCTGTTATATCAGTGTAGTAAGAATTACCCCTACCCTTGATGTTTTCTCTTAGTAAATTTCCATCCACTATCCCCCTCTCACAATCTGCTCCTTGTCTATAAATCTCCATTTGTTCTTGCAATATTCAGACTTGAGCCCATTTCTATCTGAGATCTATTTTCCTATATTATAATATTTCCTAAATAAAATGTGTTTTTACCACTTTACTGCTACCTGGTTCTGGTTTTCTTTAAAAAGATCTCTGAGTGCTATGAAATACAGAGGTGAGCCCCCCACTAGTTTAACCAGAGATGACTTCTTAAGGTGAGATGACTTCAAAATTAGAGCTAAGGACTGAGAGATAACTAGGAAAAAAGATTTTGGAATCAGTAGAAAGTATTCTAGAGAAAAGTATAGGAAAGGCATGCAAGCAAGAAAGAATATAGTACATTCTTGGAATTGTTTAGAGTACTTGCAGTGTAAAATTTCTGGGAGCCACCAGTAACAGGTAAAAGTAGATAGGCAGGTCATATATTCATATGTCTGGACCAGTTCTCAGAGAGGAGGAATTACTACATTAATAATATAACTTTTTTCTTATCATATTCCATGAAATCCTTTATCATCTAAAAGGAATTTTTGTTATGCAAGCATAATTGATAGAAGTCCCAAAGTCAAAAACTAAGGAACATCTCTGAAACAAAAGCTTACTCAACCACCTTCACCTGATTGTTGGTTGCTATATATTAGACAACTCATTGCTTATTAATTGTTGCTTTGAAACTTAATTATTTTTTCTCAAATGGTTAATTCCTATATGTTCTAACTGTGAGAATTGTTTCATCTTGATCAGTAAATTTTCATTCCACCTAAAAATTTACCGTATAACTAACCAACTTCCATTCTAAATCTTGTTGAAAAAACTAAAGTCTCAACTAAGGCTCAACTACTAGATTGTTTAACTATATTTCTGTATTTGTATTTTTGAAGTAATTATCAGTTCTTAAATGTAGAAGCAATAAGTGGAAAATTTGCCTCTTATACTTCCTAATTTTTAGAGACTATAATATATACTTTCTTATTTTTAGGTATTAAAACAAATCTAACCTATATATTGGACAATATATCATGATTTTATGCATGCTACAAAATTATATTGCTTAAAAACCCATTCCAGTCAATGAATATTTACTTATTAATTAGAATATAATATGATAATTGATGTAGTTGGTACTGAGGATTTAAAACTGATAAAGACATGGTCCTTGCTTAGCAGAGGGAAAATACATCACACCAAATAAATATATAAATATAGTAAGAGACTTCCACTTTCTTCTAAGATGGAGAAACATAAACCTGATTTATGTATCTGTCTGAACACAAAAACAACAAAAACAAAAGGAAATATACAAAATATGTAAAATAATGCTTTTAAAAATATTGGATGTCAGACAGCAAAGGATAGTGATCCCTAAGTGACAAGAAACAAAGAAGTAAGCTCTGATTGTTCAGAATTAAGATAATTTTTAAGTCATGGAGTAAGGAGGGTAAACTGAAGTAGATCCTGGAAGGCCACATTAATTGAGGAGATTAAGGTTGGTAAAGTTAATAAGATGCAGTACTAAAGATAAGATAATTGCAGAGAGAGAGAGAAAACTCTGGATATCTGAGCTGGTCAACCATAAGTATGCAGTAGAGTACAGATCATAACATACATGTGAGGAATCGGTACAAAAGATAAATGTTCCTGTCTCAAAATTTATAGTTCCTAGACTACTGGTAGCATTCTCATGAAGTTCTTGCCTCATAGTGTTATCAATTATATCTAGACTAAAAACTATTCTTATGAAACCTAAGAAATCTTAAAAGCAAGACCCAAAAGGACCAAACTATTTTGAAGTAAATTAATTTTCTTAGAACAAAAGTGAGAAGTATTTACTTAGATACAAAATATTCAGCATACAATAAGTTAAAAAGCTATGTTTGGCGTTCAATGAAAGATTAGCAAGTGTGAAAAACAGAGGATTCTGATAAAGTATTTATTACAATGCCAATCAGTGCATAAAGAGTCCGGAGAACAAGCCATCAGAGAATTAGATATAGCTCCAGTGTTCATGAAAGACCATACATAGTTCCTACTTTCACCGGTTAGACTGGGAAACCTGATAGTTCATAGAATATTGGGTATGTTTTAAGAATGGCCTTGCCTTAGCAGGGGGAAATAAATGATCCAAAACTGACCACTGCTTCAGTCCTGCTTAATATATCTTAAAGGTCATATCAAAAAAGAGTAGCTTTCAAGTGACTTGACTGCATTTCAGAACAAAATACAGCAATGTTTATAAGAATACAAAAAATAAAGAATCCAATAAAGTAAAATTTACAATACATGGCATTTAATCAAAAAATACCATGCATTGCCCAGTATTATTCACCACTCTTAAACTGTTTTTCTTCCTATGTTGAAGCAAACACTTTTCCTTCTGGAATGCAACACATATTTGGACTTCCTCTTTAAAATATATTAAGAGAGGGGCGCCTGGGTGGCTCAGTCAGTTAAGTCTCTGAGTTTGGCTCAGGTCATGATCTCGTGGTTTGTGGGTTCAATCCCCTCTGTAGCTTAATGTAGGTGAGGAGCATCAACTATATTTAATTCTACTTTAAAAAATGGAAAATGGAGAAGACAATATATACTGAGAGCCTTTTAAAGACAAGTAAAGGAGGAGTATTAATTTGCTGTAAGGTGCTCTTCTGATGTGCCTGTTTTGCCAGCCTCCTTTCCCACCACTGACCCAGTGTCGGTGAACTGCTGACAACACTGCACTGTTTGGTGTCCCTGCACTTACCACAAGTTTGATTAGCAAAAGACTTTGTTTCCCGTCTTTCTTTGGCTAGCTAAAAACTCAAATTTCTTCCACACGTAGCTGAGTCCCCCATACCTCAAGGTAGCTTATCTTGAATTCATCTCTTTGCTCCCATCTTTTTATGCATACCTCTCTCAGCAATTACTATATTTTGTTGACAGTTTTGGTTTGTGGAGCAGTCTCTACCAGTAGTTTACACACTCCTTCAGAACAGGATCTGCCATATGTATCTCTCAGCACAGTGACAGACAGGGAGTAAACAGTCAATAGTATTGCTGATTGAAATATGTATTCATTGATTCATTCGCTGTTACCATTTTAGCCTATGAACTTCCTAACAGTACAGTTACATTCTCACTGGGTCTTGCATGGCAGATCATACCTGTAATCCATCAATGTGTGATAAATAGCTTCTAGTTATACTTCCTTCCAGAAAACACATTCATGAGTGATTTATAGAGAGAAGATTTAATGATAAATGTAGGCTTTTTAATATTTGGACTTCCTCTTTAAAATATATTAATAGAGGGGCGCCTGAGTGGCTCAGTCAGTTAAGCCTCTGAGTTTGGCTCATGTCATGATCTTGTGGTTTGTGGGTTCAAGCCCTGTGTCAGGCTCTGTGTTGACAGCTTAGAGCCTGAAGCCTGTTTCGGATTCTGTTTCTCTCTCTGTCTCGGCCCCTCCCCCACTCATGTTATGTCTCTGTCTCTCAAAAATGAATAAATGATAAAAATAATTTTTCAAATAAAATGTATTAAGAGAAAGGAGAAAACAGTGAGATGTATGAAGAAACAGCCAAAGAAGGAGGAAATAAGGGAAAGAAGAAAAAAGGACAGGAAGAGAATGATATAAGAGGGGACAAAAAAATCTGAAATAGGATTATTTGAAAAATTGATTTTTAGTATGGTTGTATATATTTTAATGGTGTTTACATGAAAGTAAATCTGAAATAAAATTATCTCAAAATGAAAAAAAAAGATACCACATATAAAAAGGCAGAGGACTCTGACCTAAAATGAGGAAAAAGTCAATCTGTTTAATCTGACCAGGATGCACACAGGTGTGAGAATTTTTTTAAAGTGAAAGAATGAAATATGGCCATTTGTAGCAAAGTGGATGGACCTCAAAGGTGTCATGCTAAGTGAATAAGTCAGGCGGAGAAAGACAGATACCATATGCTTGCACTCATAGGTCTAACAGGAGAAAACTAACAGAGGACTATAGGGAGGGGAAGGGGGGAAGAGAGTTGGGGAGAGAGAGGGACACAAATCATGAGAGACTATTGAATACTGAAAATGAACTGAGGACTTAAGGGGGAGGACGGAAGGGGGTCAAGGTCATGGAAAGGGGCACTTGTGGGGAGAAGCATTGGTATTATATGAAAACCAATTTGACAATAAACGATTATACATTTAAAAAAGTTATTACTATATTCTCTATGTTCAAAAACTAATTACAAACATGGAATATATTAACAAAATTGAGATTGATTTTCTAAAGATAAAATTAGAATATGTATGATGAAAAAGAAACAAAAATATCCTAGATGGAATTGAATAAAGCTTAGATACTGAAGAAAAAAATGATTGGTGTACATGAAGACATAACAGTAGAAACTATCTACATTGAAACACAGAGGAAAAATTTAAAATAAATGGAAGCAGCATGTGAAACTTCTGGTTTCTGGTCAAGGAGCTTAGAAGGTGACATTTCCATAACAAGTAAAAAGTTGAACAAACTGAAAAATCAACCTTTCTTCTTAGATTCCAGAGAAGTGAGGTGATGGAAGATACCAATGCCCACAAAACTGGAGAAACACACAGGCAAACACAGAGAATAACAATTTATCAGAGCAGAAACCTATAAGCAAATACATCCACAGAGATCAGTTCCAGGTTAGGAAAACCTAAACAGTAATTGAGAAATTGCTGGAAGCTCAGTGCAAACAAGTCTGAGAGATAAAACTCTAGGGAGATAGTGTCATTAAGAAGGCAATGCATTTTAAGTTTTACCCCCTGGATCTCTACCAAGTTCTCACAGTAAATATTGAAGAAAAATCCCCTGGGGCTTATGGCAAGGGGAGGGGAAGTATCTATTTTTAAATATGCCAGAGCATTCTGTTCCTCTTAGGATGGCCTGCACTCAAGAGAAACTATTTAACCCAGAGCCTAACCTGCTGGAAATTTATCAGAGTCTAACTTAAATAGACCAAGGGAAATTTCCAACTCCAGCCCACTTTAACCACCTTGTCCCTCCTATTAATGGGAAACCTGAAAAAGCCTTGTGAATTTCATGGCCAGAAGGACAGGGTCACTAAAGGATTGATGCTTAACCACAGAACTAAAGAACATTTTTTTTCCTACCACCCATATCTTATCACCACATTAATAAAGGCATATTTATAGTAGCTCCTTTTACCCAGTACATCATGTCCATCTATCAAGAACAAAATACCGAGTCATGATAAATAGCAAAAAGAAACAAACAACAAACAAAGAACATATAGTTTGAAACAACAGAGCAAGCATCAGAACCAAACTCAGTTGAGACAGGGATGTTGGATTTATCAGACTAGTAATTTAAAACAATTGTAAATAATATCCTAAGGGCTCTAATGGATAAAGTAGCAACATGTAGGAACAAAGAGACAATATAAGCAAGAAGATGGAAAGAACAAAAAGTAAATGCTAGAGGTCAAAACAACTAAAACAGAAATGAAAAATGTCTTTGATGGGAGCTTATTTTAGCTGCTATTACAGGAATCTATATAGAGTATAGTAAAGTCACAGAAGAGAGACTGTAATTCCATCTGGGGCAAGACACATTCAAAGTATTATAAAGGAATTGACTTTATTTATTTTTTTCCCATAATATTTTATTGTCAAATTGTTTTCCATACAACACCCAGTGCTCTTCCCCTCAAGTGCCCTCCACCATCCCCACCACCTGTCTTCCCCCCTACCCCCTCCCCCCCAACCCTCAGTTCATTCTCAGGAATTGACTTTAGAACTATGGGTTGAAAGCTGAGAAGTGTTTTAAAGTGGGCATTCCAAACAGAGTAACATAGAAGTAAACACATGAAACTGAGTGAATTAAGTGAATTTTAAATCACTTTTATTTACATTTTTTTTGGTTTTTATTTTATTTTTGAGAGATAGAGAGACAGAGTGAGTGGGGGAAGGACAGAGAGAGAGGGAGACACAGAATTTGCAGCAGGCTCCAGGCTCTGAGGTGTCGGCCCAGAGCCTGATGTTGGGCTCGAACTCACAGACCATGAGATCATGACCTGAGCTGAAGTTAGATGCTTAACTGACTGAGCCCCGCCCCCCCCAGGTGCCCTTATCATTTGAATTTTTAAAGTATTGTTATCAAGGGGCAAGTGAGGAAGTAAGCACGGAGAGATAGAATGAAGATCATGGAAAATTTGTTAGACTAAACAATTTCCATTAGTTGATAAAAGAGAATGGCAACCAGAAAAAGATTATATCAATATATAAAAATTATATGCAAATATTATGGGACTCTCACTATTTAAATGTAGTGTGGTATAATGAAGAAAAGACTGGAATGGAATATGACAAATTTGAATTTAAACATCAACCCTTCTCTTTTAATAACTGTATGACCATAAGCAAGTTACTTAACATATTTGAACCTCAGTTTACATACTAAAAAGTTAAAATACTTAGATATTGTAGGCATAACACCAATACAATAGTATTTTTGTATCTGGCAGAGTCAACTGTAGAATGGCACTTTATAATCAATATACACAACTGCAAAATGAGAACCCAGCAAAACAAATGAATATATCTTATTGTCAGTTTTATTGACAATACAGGTGAAACATTTGTAAGTATGATCCATTTTCTGATAGTTTAGAAAGAAGGAAGTTCCTACCACTATATGCCCCAGGGCCTTATTCCAATAAGAGGACATACATAGCTATAGATCAGTGGTGTTTTCTTGAATGCATTAGATAAATTCAGTATTCTCAGTGGGAAACGATAGATTACACTATGTTAGCCTATAATAGTCACTGGGAAGAAACAAAAAAGATGTCAGTTTTTCTCTACTGAAAAAGTGAAAGAATTGTTTACATATGATATGAAAGCCTCACTACCATATACTTAATTTTTCATAGTATAAAATGACAATGACTTTTAATACTCCTAACAAGGGATAGATGTTCTGATCTGTGAAACTCCTTGGCAGTTCACGTGGAGAAGACAAAGGTACACTGATATTCTATCAAAAGGCCAGCACAAAAATACATCTCTAGAATTGCAAGTAATATGAAATGGACTTAGAATGACTATATTTGTAAGATCTTCAGGTTATTTTATAATAACAGGTTCCGAACAATTTATTCCTCTTTACTATTTCATGGACAACAAATTGACTCCTATTTTCTTTAAGAGAGTTTTGAATTGTGTATGAATTCAGGATGTAGCTTTCTGGATTCCCTTAGAATAGATAATTGGGTAAACAACAAAATGAAATTTTTGGTAAGAGAGATAGATATGCTTCTCTCTCTCTCTCTCTCTCTCTCTCTCTCTCTCTCTCTCTCTCTCTCTCTCTCCCTGTCTCTCTCTCTCTCTCTGCATTGCATTAATTAATTTTGTGAAGGGGAAAATAAACTTTTATTAAAATACTGGCATAATAGACTTCCAGGGAAGATGTCACAGTAAGAGGACCTGAAACTGCCTCATCCCATGGATACAACTAGATTACAATCATATCAGTGTACATAACCCAGAAAATGATCCAAAGCTGGAAAAGCAAACTCAACAATTAAATGTAGAGTAGAGGCCACATCAAAAAGAGTAAGAAAGGCAGAAATATGGTCAGAAATTAAACAAACCCATGGGAATGTCCCCAGAGGAGACAGATGCTCTGGGGGTGGTGAGGGGATAGAAACAGATTATCACACCAGAGAACATGCAAGGGGAAGACAAATCCCCATAACATTTGGTTTTGAAAAACAGAAGGGTTGAATTTTACAAACCTTACAAACCATCAGAACTTAAATCCTATCAATTTAAGAATCAGCAGAATTGGCTGTGGGAGAGTCTGGAGGTCAAGAGGAAACTGAGCATCCACCCATAAAGAGATAGCAAAACAAAAGGCAGCAGAGATACAGCATAGAAACAACAATTTGAAAAACACCTGCTGAATATAGGAAGTAAATTTGTTTACTAATTTCAGTAGTGTACTTGAAGGACAGGGATCATTGGCAGATTCTTAAGAAACAAAGGAGCTGACATTTTCCTCTTCTGTTCCACAAAAAATACTCATGGCTACCTGCAGGAACCTGTGCAGTGCTGATACTTGTTAAATAACTTGATAACAGCACACATCCCATATCCATTCAATTTATAGATCCATCTACTTCAATATACTCTTGGCTCGATACTACACAAAGTGGTGCCACAAGCCTCACAGTGTGCAAGCAGCACCAATAGAAGCCAGCTCCACTCCAAAGAGACTCCTTACTCAGGGTGAGTAAAAGATAACTATATATACCAGTCAGACTTCAGCCCCAGAGGCGGCCTGGGGAAAGACTGCTGGTTTGACTACAGGCCACACCCAGCAACAAAAAGGTTCTCAGGGAACAAAACAGGGAAAAAAATCTTGAAGTTCGGTTATACCACATCTCTGGCAAACAGCTAGTCTGAAACATCTCAAGTACAAGGAGGCCCCAGACTGACCCACTACGAGAATAATGACCAAACAGTGCCCACAACAGGCAAAGAGATCCATTGCAGATGATTGTACTAAAGGAAAAAAGCCACTGAACCACAATAGCAGGATGCATGCAACACACATGGGAGATGACCCTGAAACATCACGTTCTGCTGAACAGGGGACATTGCACTGCAAGGTAATACAGGACCTCTTCAAAATGAGGCCACTACTTTCAATAGCAGGAAATGTTAGGCGACTTTATTAGTTCAGGGGAAAAAAAACAGAGTAAAGACAAAATGAGGAGACAGAGAAATATGTCCTAAGTGAAAGAATAAGACAAAATGACAGCAAAAGACCTAAGCTAAATAGAGATAAGTAATATGCCTGATACAGAAATTAAGTACTAGTCATAAAAACACTCACTGGACATGAGAAAACAGTAGAAGACCTTAGTGAGACACTTAAAAAGTTGAAAACATAAAAAAAGATGAAAAACTCAATAACTAAAATTAAAAATACACTGAATTGAATAAAGGGTACACTAGAGGAAACAGAAGAATGAATTGACAATCTGGAAGATATAGTATTGGAAAGCAACCGGGCTGAACAAATAATAGAAAAAGAGTAATACAAAGTAAAAATAGATTTAGAAAGTTCGGTGACACCATTAAGTTTAATAACATTTGCATTATAAGGATCCCAGAAGAGAGAGAAAAGGGGGCATAAAATTTACTTGAAGAAATAATAGCTCTGGGTAGTAATGACATTTTCACAATGTTTATTCTTCCGATCCATGGACATGGAATGTTTTTCCATTTGTTGGTGTCTACTTCAATCTCTTTCATAAGTTTTTTTTATAGTTTTCATCATAAAAGTCTTTTACATCCTTGGTTAGGTTTACTCCTAGGTATTTGATAGTTTTTTGTGCAATTGTGAATGGGATCGGTTTCTTAATTTCTCTTTCCGCTGCTTCATTATTGGTGTATAGGAATGCAACTGATTTCTGTACATTGATTTTGTACCCTGCAACTTTACTGAATTCATGGATCAGTTCTAGAAGGCTTCTGGTGGAGTCTGCTGGGTTTTCCATGTAGAGTATCATGTCATCTGCGAAAAGTGAAAGTTTGACTTCTTCTTTGCCAATTCTGATGCTTTTTATTTCCTTTTGTTGTCTGATTGCTGATGCTAGGACTTCCAGCACTATGTTAAACAAGAGTGGTGAGAGTGAACACCCTTGTCATGTTCCTGATCTCAGGGGGAAATCTCTCAGTGTTTCCCCATTGAGGATGTTATTAGGTGTGAGCTTTTCATAAACTGCTCTTATAATGTTTAGGTAAGTTCCTTCTATTCCGACTTTCTCAAGGGTTTTTATTAAGAAAGGGTGTTGTATTATGTCAAAATTTTTTCTGCATCTATCGACAAGATCATATGTTTTTTATCCTTTCTTTTGATAAGATGACATATCACATTAATGGATTTGTGAATATTGAACCAGCCCTGTAACCCAGGAATGAATCCCACTTGATCATTACTACCCAAAACTATCTACACATTCAATGCAATCCCCATCAAAATTGCACCAGCGTTTTTCTCAAAGCTAGAACAAGCTATCCTCAAATTTGTATGGAACCACAAATGACCCAAAATACCAAAGTAATATTGAAGAAGAAAACCAAAACGGGAGGCATCACAATCCCAGACATTAGCCTCTACTACAAAGCTGTCATCATCAAGACAGTATGGTATTGGCACAAAAACAGACACATAGACCAATGGAATAGAATAGAGAACCCAGAACTGGGCCCACAAATGTACGGCCTAATTAATTTTTGACAAAGCAGGAAAGAGAATCTGATGGAAAAAACACTCCCTCTTTATCAGATGGTGCTGGGAGAACTGGACAGCAACATGCAGAAGAATGAAACTAGACCACTTTCTTACACCATACACAAAAATAAAATCAAAATGACTGAAGGACCTGAATATGAGACAGTAAACCATCAAAACGCTCAAAGAGAAAATAAGAAACAACCTCCATGACCTCAACTGCAGAAATTTCCTACTCAACACATCCCCAAAGGCACAGCAAATGAAAGAAAAAATGAACTACTGGAAACTCATCAAGATAAAAACTTCTGCACTGCAAAGGAAACAGTGAAGAAAACTAATAGGCAACTGACAGAATGGGAAAAGATAGCTGCAAATCACATATCAGATAAAGGGCTAGTATCCAAAATCTACAAGGAACTCACCAAACTCCACACCCACAAAACAAACAACCCAGTGAAGAAATGGGCAGAAGACATAAGCAGACACTTCTCCCAAGAGGACATCCAGATAGCCTACAGGCACATGAAACAATGCTCAACATCACTCATCATCAGGGAAACACAAATCAAAGCCACACTGAGATACCACCTCACACCAGTCAGAGTGGCTAAAATGAACAAATCAAGAGACTATAGATGTTGGCGAGGGTGGAAGAGGCAGGCACCCTCCTACACTGTTGGTGGCAATGTAAACTGGTGCAGATGCTCTGGAAAACAGTGTGGAGGTTCCTCAAAAAACTATCCATAGAATTCCCTTATGACCCAGCAATAGCCCTGGTAGGGATTTACCCAAGAGATAGAGAAATGCTGATGCATAGGAGCACATGTACCCCAATGTTCATAGCAGCAATGTCAACAATAGCCAAAACATGTAAAGAGCCTAAATGTCCATCACCTGATGAGTGGATCAAGAAGATGTGGTATATATCCACAATGGAGTACTACATGGCAATGAGAAAGAATGAAATCTTGACATTTGTAGCATGGTGGATGGACCTCGAGGGTGTCATGCTAAGAGAAATAAGTCAGGCAGAGAAGGACAGATACCATATGTTTGCACTCATAGGTCTAACAGGAGAACAGGAGAAACCTAATGGAAGACCATGGGAAGGGGAAGAGGGAAAGAGAGTTGGGGAGAGAGAGGGACGCAAAACCTGAGAGACTATTGAATACTGAAGACAAACCGAGGGTTGTAGTGGAAGGGAAAGGGGGGGAAAGAAGTGGTGGTGATGGAGGAGGCACTTGTGGGGAATATCACTGGGTGTTATATGGAAACCAATTTGACAATAAACTATTTATAAAAAAATAAACTTAGCTGTGATGGCCAATATAAGAAAAAGTACAATTAAAATTGAGATTAAATCATCTTAACTTTTGTCACTGACAATTTGAAGTGCTAATTTCATAGAAAGAGCCTATATATGAATGAAGATAAAGTTTCTCAGTATGGGTTATTGCTGAAGATCCAGTATTTCTCATCATTTAAAAAAAAAGTATTTTTTTGAAGAGACAGAGAGAAAAAAAAAAGAAAGAGAACTTGAGGTACAGAGAATGAGGGCTAAAGAGAGAATCCCACTGTCAACGTAGAGCCCAATGTGGGGCTGCAACTAATGAACTGTGAGATCATAACCTGAGCCAAAACCAACAGTCAGACACTTAACATACTGAGTCACCCAGGTACCCCTCCCTGATTAAATTAGTCATCTAATCAACCTTTTTATCTGTAATTCAATTTCCATAGGTACTTGGCATATGCGTTTAGAGGAACCCACAATATAGAAGCAAAATAACTCAATCTGTTGTTTCTTAAGCTATAGACAATGATAAAATGTTAATAGCAAATTTATTCATAACATTGCTTATGCATAATTTAATTATTCAAAGGTAGTTTTGATTCATTGTGATCTGACATGGATTCTAGAATTTCTTAATTTCAAAATAATTAAAATTATGTGAAATAATATTAACACCATCCATTCTTTTTAAAGATAATGACGTTGCAATTATTACATTAGTTACATTAGCTTTATCATTTATTGACTCTTTTGGAGAGGGTTTAATAGAATGGGAAAGAGATTTGTAATAATGTTGACTGAGTTTAGACTGTGAGACTGCTATATACAGTTGGAGGCACAGATAAATTAAATGATTGTCCCAATGACAAACAGCAATTGGCATTTGATATCAAATATCATTGCCAAAAACCTCCATAATTCAGAGTAACTAATGTATGTTGATGTAGTGAAAGTTAATAGACATTCTATATTTCTATGGTAAATGCTCAATACCTACTACTTCACACTTTTAAGAATTATTATATTCATATATTCAGAACACAGGGTTATGCAAAACATATGGAAAAGTACCTGACAGGTAAAGTGATTAAAAAAAAAATAGATACTGTAGTACTGGATAGAAAGTTGGAATGTTATAGAGTTCAAGTTAGAAAGAGGGAAAGAACAAAAAGCAAAAATATAATTCTTGTTTTTGAGATTGGTTAGATTATAAGGTAATACCCATATCTCTTAATATCAATACAAGAGATGAATATCTCAGTGAAAATCACTGTCCTTTCCTTACTACCCCAGAGCACCAAATAAGATAATTGTTTAGTCCCAAGTGTTTTTATAGCAAGCTCCCTCTTATTTGTGTCCATATTTTCATGTCCTTTTTTGACTAACTGCTCAAGTCCAATGTTGTAAGGATCAAAAAAAAAAAAAAAAAGGTGTAATAGGATGCAGATTTTAGAGGGACTTATCTATTGATATGTTCTTTTTTACCTTTATTTTTTATTTTTTAAAATAGTTTATTGTCAAATTGGATTCCATACAACACCCAGTGATATTCCCCACAAGTGCCATCCACCATCACCAACACCTCTTTTCCCCCCGTCTCCCTTCCACTACAACCCTCGGTTTGTCCTCAGTATTCAACAGTCTCTCAGGTTTTGCGTCCCTCTCTCTCCCCAACTCTCTTTCCCTCTTCCCCTCCCCATGGTCCTCC
Organism: Suricata suricatta; assembly: GCF_006229205.1. Classification (NCBI taxonomy): domain Eukaryota; kingdom Metazoa; phylum Chordata; class Mammalia; order Carnivora; family Herpestidae; genus Suricata; species Suricata suricatta. Next base: position 63,128,061 of record NC_043717.1, on the reverse strand, counting down.
ATTAGGTTTCTCCTGTTCTCCTATTAGACCTATGAGTGCAAACATATGGTATCTGTCCTTCTCTGCCTGACTTATTTCTCCTAGCATGACACCCTCGAGGTCCATCCACCATGCTACAAATGTCAAGATTTCATTCTTTCTCATTGCCATGTAGTACTCCATTGTGGATATATACCACATCTTCTTGATCCACTCATCAGGTGATGGACATTTAGGCTCTTTACATGTTTTGGCCATTGTTGACATTGCTGCTGTGAACATTGGAGTACATGTGCTCCTATGCATCAGCACTTCTGTATCCCTTGTGTAAATCCCTACCAGGGCTATTGCTGGGTCATAAGGGAGTTCTATGGATAGTTTTTTTGAGGAACCTCCATACTGTTTTCCAGAGTGGCTGCACCAGTTTACATTGATTGCTACCAACAGTGTAGGAGGGTGCCCGTCTCTCCACACCCTCGCCAGCATCTATAGTCTCTTGATTTGTTCATTTTAGCCACTCTAACTGGCGTGAAGTGGTATCTCAGTGTGGTTTTGATTTGTGTTTCCCTAATGATGAGTGATGTTGAACATCGTTTCCTGTGCCTGTAGGCCATCTGGATGTCCTCTTGGGAGAAGTGTCTGTTCATGTCTTCTGCCCATTTCTTCACTGGGTTATTTGTTTTGTGGGTGTGGAGTTTGGTGAGTTCCTTGTATATTTTAGATACTAGCCCTTTATCTGATATGTCATTTGCAGCAATCTTTTCCAATTTTGTCGGTTGCCTATTAGTTTTCTTCATTTTTCCTTTGCAGGGCAGAAGCTTTTTATGTTGATGAAGTCCCAAGAGTACAGTTTTGCTTTCGTTTCCCGTGCCACTGGGGATTTGTTGAGTAGGAGATTGCTGCGGTGGAGGTCTAGGAGGTTGTTTCCTACTTTCTCCTCTTGGGTTTTGATGGTTTCCTGTCTCATATTCAAGTCCGTCAGCCATTTTAAGTTAATTTTTGTGTATGGTGTAAGAAAGTGGTCTAGTTTCATTCTTCTGCATGTTGCTTTCCAGTTCTCCCAGCACCACCTGCTAAAGAGGCAGTGTTTTTTCCATCAGATTCTCTGTCCTGCTTTGTCAAAAATTAATTAGGCCGTACATTTGTGGGCCCAGTTCTGGGTTCTCTATTCTATTCCATTGGTCTATGTGTCTGTTTTTGTGCCAATACCATACTGTCTTGATGATGACAGCTTTGTAGTAGAGGTTAAAGTCTGGGATTGTGATGCCTCCCGTTTTGGTTTTCTTCTTCAATATAACTTTGGCTAAACGGGGTCTTTTGTGGTTCCATACGAATTTGAGGATAGTTTGTTCTAGTTTTGAGAAGAATGTTGGTGCAATTTTGATGGAGATTGCATTGAATGTGTAGATTGCTTTGGGTGTTAATGACATTTTCACAATGTTTATTCTTCTGATCCATGAACAGAGAGTGTTTTTCCATGTCTTCGTGTCTTCTTCAATCTCTTTCATAAGTTTTGTATAGTTTTCATCATATAGGTCTTTTACATCCTTGGTTAGGTTACTCCTTGGTATTTAATAGTTTTTCGTGCAATCATGAATGGGATCTGTTTCTTGATTTCTCTTTCTTTTGCTTCATTTTTGGTGTATAGGAATACAACTGATTTCTGTACATTGATTTTATATCATGCAACTTTACTGAATTCATTAATCAGTTCTAGAAGGCTTCTGATGGAGTCAATTTGGTTTTCCATGTAGAGTATCATGTCATCTGCAAAAAGTTGATGTTTGACTGCTTTGCCAATTCTTATGCCTTTAATTTCCTTTTGTTGTCTGATTGCTGATGCTAGGACCTCCAGCACTATGTTAAACAACAGTGGTGAGAGTGGACACCCCTGTCTTGTTACTGATCTCAGGGGGAAAGCTCTCAGGTTTTCCCCATTAAGGATAATATGGGCTGTGGGCTTTTCATAAACTGCTTTTATAATGTTTTGGTAAGTTAGTTCTATTCTGACTTTCTGAAGGGTTTTTATTAAGAAAGGGTGATGGTGGAGGGCACTTGAGGGGAAGAGCACTGAGTATTGTATGGAAAACAATTTGACAATAAAATAATAAAAAAAAGAAAGGGTGCTGTATTTTGTCAAATGTTTTCTCTGCATCTATCGACAGGATCATATGGTTTTTTCCCCTTCTTTTGTTAATGTGATGGATGACCTCGATGGATTTGTGAATATTGAACCAGCCCTGTAACCCAGGAATGAATCCCACTTGATCATGATGGATAATTCTTTTTATATGCTGTTGAATTCATTTTGCTAGTATATTGTTGAGTATTTCTGCATCTGTATTCATTAAGGATATTCGTCTGTAGTTCTCTTTTTTTAGCTGGGTCTCTGTCTGGTTTGGGTATTAAGGTGATGCTGGCTTCGTAGAATGAGTTTGGAAGTTTTCCTTCTGTTTCTATTTTTTGGAATAGTTTGAGAAGAATGGGTATTAGCTCTGCTTTAAATTTCTGGTAGAATTTCCCTGGGAAGCCGTCTGACCCTGGGCTCTTATTCGTTGGGAGATTTTTGATAATGCATTCAATTTCTTCACTGGTTATTGGTCTGTTCATGCTTTCTATCTCTTCCCGTTTGAATTTTGGCAGTGCATGTGCATTTAGGAATTTGTCCATTTCTTCTGTGTTGTCCAGTTTGCTGACATATAGTTTTTCATAGTAATCTCTGATGATTGCTTGTATTTCTAATGGATTGCTTGTAATAGATCCTTCTTCATTCATGATTTTGTCTATCTGGGTGCTCTCTCTTTTCTTTCTGAGGAGCCTGGCTAGTGGTTTATCGATTTTGTTTATTTCTTCAAGGAACCAACTCTTGGATTCATTGATCTGCTTGACTGTTCTTTTGGATTCTATATTGTTTATTTCTGCCCTGATTGTTATTATTTCTTTTCTTCTGCTGGGTTTGAGGTGCTCTTGCTGCTTCCTTTCTAGTTCCAGTAGGTTCTCTGTTAATTTTTGAATTTGCGCTCTTTCTAGTTTGTTGAGATTGGCCTGGATTGCAATATACTTTCCTCTTAGGACTGTCTTTGCAACATCCCAGAGATTTTGGATTGTTGTATTTTCATTTTCATTGGTTTCCATATAATTTTTTAATTTCTTCTCTAATTGCCTGATTAACCCATTCATTCGTTAGTAGGGTGGTTTTTAACCTCCACATTTTTGGAGATTTTCCAGACTTTTTCCTGTGGTTAATTTCAAGTTTCATAGCATTGTGGTCTGAAAGTGTGCATGGTATGATCTCTATTGGTTTATACTTATGGAGGGCTGCTTTATGCCACAGGATGTGATCTATCTTGGAGAATGTGCCATGTGCACTCGAAAAGAAGGTGAATATCCTATCTTCAGGATGCAGAGTTCTAAATATATCTCTCAGTTCCATCTGTTCCAATGTGTCGCTCAGGTCCATTGTTTCCTTAGTGATTTTCTGTCTGGTAGATCTATCCATTGCTGTCAGTGGAGTATTAAAGCCCCCTGCAATTAGCACATTTTTGCCATAAGATTGTTTCTTTCCGTGATTAATTGTTTTATGTATTTAGCGCTCCCGAATTTGGCGCATGGATATTTATAATTGGTAGCTCTTCCTGATGGAGAGATCCTGTAATTATTATATAATGTCCTTCTTCATCTCTTGCTACTGCCTTTGCTTTAAAGTCCAGTTTCTCTGATATAAGTTTGGCTACTCGGCTTTCTTTTGGCGTCCAGTTGCATGATAGATATTTCTCCATCACTTTACTTTCAACCTGAGGGTGTATCCCGGTCAAAAATGAGTCTCTTGTAGACAGCAAATAAATGGGTTTTGTTTTTTTATCCATTCTGCTTACCTGTGTCGTTTTGTTGGATCATTCAGTCCATTTACATTCCATGTTATTATCGAAAAATGTGGGTTTAGAGTCATTGTGTTCTCCCTAGAATTCATGTTTATAGTGGTGTCTCTGGCACCTTGTATTCTTTGCAACATTTCCCTAATAGAGTCCCTGTTAGGATTTCCTGTAGGGCAGGTTTGGTGGTCATGTGTTCTCTCATTTTTTTTTTTATTTGGGAACACTTTTATCTCTCCTTCTATTTTGAATGACAGGCTTGCTGGATAAAGGATTCTTGGCTGTATGTTTTTTCTGTTCATCACATTGACGATTTCCTGCCATTCCTTCTTGGCCTGCCAAGTTTCATTAGATAGGTCTGTAACCACTCCCATAAGTTTCCCTTTTTATGCGAGGGCCCTTTCCTCCCTAGCTGCTTTCAGAATTCTGTCTTTATATTTTGCCAGTTTCACTATGATATGTCGTGCGGAAGGCCGATTCCAATTACGTTAAGGGCGTTCTTTGTGCCTCTTGAATTTGAATGTCTATTTCTTTTCCCAGATTTGGTAAATTCTCAGTTATAATTTGGTCTAGTATCCCTTCACGACCTTTCTCTCTGTGTTCATCTTCAGGAATTCCTATGATAAGGATGTTGTTCCGTTTGATTGTATCACTTAGGTCTCGAATTCTCCTTTCCTGCTCCTGGATTAATTTTTCTCTCTTCTTTTCAGCTTCCTCTTTTGCTATAACTATATGTTTTAATTCACCTATTCTTCTCTCTGCCTTTTCAATCCTTGAGGTGGCTGCCTCCAGTTTGAAATTAACCTCATCTATAGCCTTTTTTTAACTCATCACACCTATTTTCAAAGTGCCTATTCGTTGTCTCAGTTGTTTCTTTGATGCTTTTCTCAACCCCAGCGATTAATTTATGAAAAGTTTTTTTTTTTTTTTTTAATTCTTGATCTGGTATGTCTTCTAGAAATGCCTTGAGCAGTTCTGTCGCTGTGACTTCCTCCGGGAGGTTCTTCAGGGGGGAGTGCCTTCGTTTTGTCATTTTTTCTAGTTTTCTGTCTCTTTTCACTTTTAGAAAGCTCGTTGTGCACTGTGCACCTGTTAATATTTCTCTGTTAAAGGAGGCTTATTGACTGTCCAGAGCCTGTCATTTCAGGAAATATTCTTTTAATGGTGTCTCTCAGTTTCTCTTGTGCCTTTGAATATTTTATTTCCCTATTCAGCAATATTTGAGACTCACTGTCATGCACCCTTTGGTTTGTTTCTTGGTGTAGCCCTAAGAAGGAAAACAGACAGACAAACACAGAGGGAACAGTAACACACGCACGCACAGACAAATCAAACAAACAAACACATTAAAGGGGTGATAGAAAAGAAAGAAAATGGAGAGGCAAGAGATGAAAAGAAGAGAAGAACAAAAGAAAAATAGAAAAAAAAGGAAAGCGGGTCAGAGACAACAAAGGAGAGTGGACAGTCTAAAAGTGTATGACCAGATGAGGGGAAAGGTAGGGATGAGAAATAGGAGAATATATCTGGATTGTAAAATGTAAAAAAAAGGGAGCTAGGAGACAGGAAAATAAGGAGTAAAATTTTTAAAAAATTTAAGTGAAAAAAGGAATAATAATAAAAAATATGTACAGAAAAAGAAGAAAAGAAAATAAATGAAGAAAAAAAAAAAGAAAAAAATTATTAAAAAAAAAGCAGCTCCCCCTCGTGGATAGATGTGGTTTGCTGTGGTAGGTCTCAGAGGCTACTCTTAGAGGCTCTGCTTTGGTGTCTTCAGAGATTAGATAGACGGCATGCCAAGCTCCCCTGAACTACGCACTGTAGGCCACTCTAATGAGTCCCATCTCCTTGTGCCATGGGTGAGCTGAGTTGTATTTTCCAGGTCGGCCTCGGTTCAAAGTTCCAGTCCATGCACTTTTATGCTACCCCAGATGAGATGTATTTGCTTTGGTGGCTGGCTTCTTAGGGGGAGGAATCAGTTTGTCTTGGCTTAAGCAGGGATTTCAGCTGCCCCTGCCTGAGGTGAAATGCGCAGCAGGAGGTGATGTGAGCACTGTCACAGACCCAACCCCCAGCTGGGATCTCGTTCACGTTGAGAGAGGAATGAGTTGCCAGCTGTTACTGGAGGCACTGGGAGCTGCTGATAATGAGCTGGGAGCTCCTGCAGCCTGAGTGCATGCCCCAGCCTCCACTGCCACCAACTCCCTGCCGGGATCATGCAGAGGTGGGGGCTATTTTTTCCCTGTTGGCACCCGGGATTCAGGATTTGCGCAGCTAATGCTGGGGGTGAGATGTGCCGTGGAAATGAGGTGTGTGCTCCCACTCCCAAAATCGAGGTCGAAGTGAGCGCCCCTGACACTGCAGCTGCTGTAGGCGCTGACTCCCCACCAAGATGGCATAGTGCTGGAAGCTGTTCTTTCCCTTGCACCACCTGGGTTTAGGATTTGTGCTACCCAGCAGTTATCTATGGAGTGAGCTTTGCTCTCCAGGCATGGTTAAGTGTTCTTTACCTCTTCCCCAGAGACAGTACTATGAGCGTGTTCAGTCTCTCCTTCTCTTCCGTTTGTCTCTCGGGCTCCGCGTGCTTGCCCTGTATTGGGCTGGGGTTCCCACCTCACCTGTCCGTCTCAGGCTGGCCCGTTTTCCAATCTCCCCGGTTTGCACTCACTCACTCAGGTATCCTTGAGGTTCTCTTCCTTCTGGAGTCCGTATTTTCTCCTTCTGCTCTTGCAGATGAGAGTAATGTCCTTCTCAGTTCAATAGATGGGGCAGACAAAGTTTACAGAGTTCCCTTCCTCTCCGCCATCTTGGCTCCTCCTCCATTGATATGTTTTAAAGGATAATGTTATGTTAATCAATTCAGTGGCAAAAACAAGAGTCTTTTCAACAAATTCTGCTATATATCCACATGCTGAAAGATGACAATTTACTCCTACGTCACTCATTTTCAAAATTAGATCAAAGTACATTATAAATTTAAATATGAGAACTAAACCTATAGAGACATACTTATTTTGTAGGTTTCACTTTATTACTTTTCACAGATATTGTATTTTCTTCATGTTGAAGATCTGTGGCAACCCTGCACTGAAAAAGTCTATTGGTATCATTTTCCAACAGAATTTCTCTCTTCTTGTTTCTGTGTCACATTTTGGTAATTATCACAGTATTTTAAACTTTTTCATCATTATTATTTTTGTAATCATGATCTGTGATTAGTGATCTTTGATGTTTCTATTGTAATTGTTCAAGAGACACTACAAAGCACACCCATATAAGATGGCAAACTTAATTGATTAATGTTGTATGTGCTCTGATTGCTCCACCTACTGGCCGTTCCCCTGTTTCTCTTCTTGTTTGCCAGTCCTATTCTCTGAGATACAATATTGAAATTAGGCCGATTAATAACCATACAATGGCTTCTAAATGCTCAAGTGAAAGGGTCACATGTATCTCACTTTAAATAAAAAAAAAACCTAAAAATGATTAATCTTAATGAAGAAGGCATGTTCAAAGTCAAGATAGACTGAAAGCTATCTAACTTGGATAATTGGATAATTGGTCTTTGTTAGTCAAGTTGTGAATGCAAAGGAAAAGTTCTAGAAGAAAAAATGTTATTCCAATGAACACATGAATGATAAGAAAGTAAAACAATCTTACTGATAATATAAAGTTTTAGTTGTCTAGATAGAAAGTCAAACCACCCACAAGATTGCCTTAAGCCAAAGTCTAGTCCAAAGCAATGCACTAACTCTCTTTATTTCTGTGAAAGCTGAGAGAAGTGAGGAAGCTTCAAAAGAAAGTTTGAAACTAACAGAGGTTGGTTCATAAGGCTTAAGGAAATAAATCATCTCCATGACATAAAAGTGCAAGGTGAGGCAGTAAGTGCTGGTGTAGTAATTGTAAATTATCCAGAAGATCTAGATAAGATAATTAATGAAGGTGACTATACTAAACAATAGATTTCCAATGTAGATGAAAGAAGAAGATGCCATCGTGGTCTTTTATAGCTAGAGAGGAGAAGGAGGAGAAGTCAATGCCTGACTTCAAAGCTTCAAAGAATACACTGACTATATTAGAGTCTAATGCAACTGTTGACTTTAAGTTAAAGCCAATGCTCTTTCCCATTCCTGAAATCCTAGGACCCTTAAGGATTATACTAAATCTACTCTGCCTATGCTCTATCAATGGAATAAGAAAGCCTGGATGGTAATGTATCTGTTTACAACATGCTTTAGTAAATATTTAAGCCCATTGTTGATACCTTATTCTCAGAAACATATTTCTTCAACATATTGACACTCACTGACAATCCATTTAGTCACCCAAGAACTCTAATGGAGATGTGCAATGAAATTAATATTGTTTTTATACCTGTTAATACAACACCCATTTTCACCCATGGATTATGGAGTTATTTTTATCTTCGAGTTTATTGTTTAGGAAAAATATTTTTTAGTCTACATCTGCCATAATGATTCCTCTGATGAATCTGGGAAAAATAAATTGAAAATCTTCTGAAAACGATTCACCATCCTAGATACTAATAAGAACATTCATGCTTTATAGGAAAAAGTGAAAATATCAGTATTAACAGGAGTTTGAAGAAGTTCATTCCAACCCACATGGATGGCTGAGGAGTTCAAGACTTCAGTTAGAGAAGTAATTGCAGATGTGATGGAAATTGCAAGAAAACTAGAATTAGAAGTGGAGCCCAAAGTTGTAGCTGAATTGCTGTCAGCTCATGATAAAACCTTAGAGGAAGAGGAGCTGCTTTTCATAGATTAGCAAAGAAAATAATATCTTAGATTTAAAAATTTAGGTTGTTTCTTTATTTTTGAGAGAGAGAGAGAGACAACGTGAGCAGGGGAGAGACATAGAAAGAGGGAGACACAGAATCTGAAGACAGGCTCCACGCTCTGAGCTAGCTGTCAGCACTGAGCCTGACATGGGGCTCAAACACAGGAACTGTGAATCATGACCTGAGCTGAAGTCAGAGGCTTAACCAACTGAGCCACCCAGGTACCCCAAGAGAATTATTTCTTGAGATGGAACTTGCTCCTGGTGAAGATGTTGTGAAGATTGTTGAAATGGCATCAAAAGATATAGAATAATATATTGGGTGCCTGTCTGGCTCAGTCATTGGAGCATGTGACTCTTGATCTCAGGGTTTTGAGTTCAGGTCTCATATTGGGTATAGAGGTTACTAAAAAAATCCAAAATATTTAAAAAAGAATATTACATTGATATATATAAAGTTGATGAAGCAACAACAGGGTTTGAGATGACTGACTCCCATTTTTAATGAAGTTCTACTTTGGGTAAAATGCTATTAAATACCACTGCATATCACAGAAAAATGGTTTGAGAAAGAAAAATTTATCACTGTGACAAATTTCACTGTTCTCTGCTTTTAAGAAATTGCCACAAACACTGTATCCTTCAGCAATCACCAACCTGATCAGTCAGCAGTCATCAACATTGAGGAAAGATATACACCAGCAAAGATTATGATACACTGAATACTGAGATAATATTTGGCATTTTTAGCAATAAAGCATTTTTACTTTATTTTTATTTTTTTTATTATTTTTTAATGTTTATTTATTTTTGAAGGAGAGAGACAGAACATGAGTGGGGGAGGGGCAGAGAGAGGGAGACAGAGAACCAGAAGCAGGCTTCAGCCTCTGAGCTGTCAGCACAGAGCCTGACTTGGAGCTTGAACTCACAATCTGTGAGATCATGACCTGAATGAAGTTAGTCGCTGAAATCAACTGAACCACCCAGACACCCCAATAAAGTATTTTTAATTAAGGCATGTATACTGTTTTTTAGACATAGTGCTATTGGATGCTTAATAAGCTACAATATAGAGTAAACATTCCATTTATATGTATATCACTTAGAAGAAACAGTGGAACAAATTGTGATCTTGTGTTTGGCAATGGTTTCTTAGAAATGCCAACAAAAGTAAAAACAACAAAATTGGATTTTATGAAATTTAAAACTTTGCTTTGAGAAAAGCTCTATTCAAATAATAAAAAAAAGTAAGTACTGGGTAAAAATATTTGCAAATCATATATAGGAAAGGCAGTATATCTATAATGTATAGAAAACTCTTATAACTTAACAATAAAATAATTAACAACCCCATAAATATAGGCAAAGCTTTACAGTGAACATTTATACAGAGATACTATATAAATGACCATTAAAAAGATAAAATGATGCTCAACATTATTAGTCATCAGAAAAAATCAAATTAAAATCACAAAAAGATCACTTCACACCTTCTATGATGACTATAATAAAAAAGACAGATAATAAGAAGTGTTGAGCAGATATGGAGTAACTGGAATCTTCATGCTGGTTGATGGGAATGTAAAATGTTGGAGCCCTGCATCAGGCTCTATGCTGACAGTACGGAGCCTGCTTGGGATTCTAGCTCTCTCCCTCTCATTGCCCCTCCATTGCTTGTGCTACTTCTCTCTCTCAAAATAAATAAATAAGTATTTAAAATATATTTAAAAATAAATTAATTAAAAAGAAAATTTATATAACAAAAAAAAATTTAGGGCTTATTCCGAGTGCATTATTGGCTCCTCAGTGCTTTGAGCCTTCATAAACTAACTATAGATCCGGATATTAAGATCTTAAAAAACAAGTTTTCTATTTATGTATTCTCATCCTCCTTTCAAAACAAAACTGTCTATTTGCATACTGATCATTAAAAAACAATACCTATATCACATTAAAAGGACTGAGACATAATAATAAATAAACGCTAACAAAATTTAAAAAAAAAAAGGAATGAGACAATTTTCTTATCCCAATGTGCAATCTGTTGGTAAAGTGACAACATGGTCACAGTCTCCATTGTAGGAAGTGTAGATTATTTTTGAGAAATAATCTACAAAGATTTGAGAAAATGTTATTAGTTTAGTAACTTTCACTACCTTTTGACTGCAGTATATGTAAAAGTTAATATATTGTTTAGCATCAAGAAATGTCAAACAAGCCATGTGCCACAACTCTATTATCTTTATCTTTATAAAATTATGATAATACATATATCTGTATTAATTTATAAACTCACCTCGTCCTTTTTTACGGAAAATAATTTGAAATATCACAATGCCATACATAAAGCCTACAAGGGCCAGAGAATGTAGTTGGAGTCTAGCTATATGTCATATGACTTTAGGGAATTTAGGAAATATCCTAATTAAGACATTTACCAAAACATTATTAGGGTGAAAATAATGAATTTACATGTTTCACACCTTTCCTTGAAACATCTCAAACACTAAAAATTATCAAAGAATGAGATAAGAATGGAAATGCTATATTTAATGTTTAGTGTCAAATTCTTAATTCAGACACAATGTAGCATTCCCATGGATGTTAACATGCAAATGTTTCTGGCTGATTTTCAAAATTATATTCCTCCTTATAACTGTCAATTTGATATTATTTATAAAGAGTCCACATAAAAGCTTGAAGACTAAAAAGAAAAACACTGAAAGAAGGATGTCCCTGTAATTTAAAAAAATATATGTAAGGATGATATAGAGAAACTATAACAAGATTTATATGCATATATCTATTAATGTCCATCCTGAGTTTGCTTAGATTTTAAAACATACAAAAATATGCAAGTTATGTCTTGCTATCTAACTTACCATCCTTAAGTTTAGACAGTCAGTTAGCAGAGAAATTGGCTTAGTTAAATGTAAATGTCAAACTGTACAGAGTTATAGGAAAAAAATTTTCAAAACACATTTCACATTTATAAGCTTTTTTGACAAACTCAGTGAAAAGTATCTCTTGTGTTTTTAACTTAAGATTTATATGCCTTAAAATACTGACAATGATAAAAGAACAGATTTATGCATGCAATTTTATTTTTAAAATTTATAAAATAATATTTCATAGATTAATGAAAACAAGTAACAACTCTTATTTATTTCTATTTGGAATAAAAATAAAGGGGTGCTTCAGTGCCTCAGTCAGTTAAGCATCTGAGTCTTGGTTTCAGCACAGGTCACGATCTTGCCCCACACCAGGTTCTGGTCTGACAGTGCAGAACTTGCTTGAGATTCTTTCTTTCCTCTCTCTCTGTCCTTCTCTTGCTCTCATGCCCTGTATTTCTCAAATAAGCAAACCTTAAAAAATAAAGTAAAATAAAATACAATAAAATAAAATAAAATATTTTGTCTAAAGACTAAGTAGACACAGTAAAATTTGCATCTAGAAAATAATAAAAATGGGAGAAGAATAATACTATTATGTCAGCATAATATTAAGCATCTATGATGACCAAAGGACAGTGATAGATTCTATGTATGCATTAATTCATTAAATCCTCAGAACATTGTATGTGGTATGTGCCTTTGCTATATATATTTCACAAATAAAAGACAGAGACTTTAATAGTATAAATTAGTTCTTTACTAAGAAGGAGGACAATTGTTCACTTATAATTTGAAAAGAAAAAAAGGAAATATGTTTATACCAAATCAGATTGCAACTTCTGGAATGAGTCACTTAAAATTTCCCAAAATTTAGTATCCTAAAATCTGAATGAACCTAGTAAGTCAGAAATTAACTTCATTTCCAAGATAGTTCCAATCAGCAGCCAACAACATCAAGGAAAGTCCTTATACACCAGCAAAAATATTATGCCTTGCTGAAACCTCAGATGATGGTTAGCATATTTTAACAATAAAGTATTTCTATTTTTTATAATAGTTTATTGTCAAATTGGTTTCAGATAACAAACAGTGCTTCTACCCAAAAGTGCCCCCCACCATGACCATCACCCCATTATTCACCTCCCCCTCCCCCTTCAGTCCAGGGTTAGTTTTCAGTATTCAATAGTCTCTTATGATTTGTGTTCCTCTCTCTCTCCAGCTCTCTTTCCCTCTTCCCCTCCCCATGATCCTCTGTTAGGTTTGTCCTGTTAGACCTGTGAGTGCAAATACATGGTATCTGTGCTTCTCTGCCTGACTTATTTAACCTAGCATGACACCCTTGAGGTCCATCCACTTTGCTACAAATGGCCATATTTCATTCTTTCTCATTGCCATGTAGTCCTCCATTGTATATATATATACCACATCTTCTTGATCCATTCATCAGGTGATGGACATTTAGGCTCTTTCCATGATTTGGCTATTGTTGACAGTGCTGCTATGAGCATTGGAGTACATGTGCTCCTATGCATCAGCATTTCTGTATCCCTTGGATAAATCCCTAGCAGCGCTATTGATGGGTCATAAGGGAGTTTATCGATAGTTTTTTGAGGAGCCTCCACACTGTATTCCAGAGCAGCTGCACCAGTTTACATTCCCACCAACAGTGTAGGAGGGTGCCCGTCTCTCCACACCCTCGCCAGCATCTATAGTCTCTGGATTTGTTCATTTTAGTCACCTTGACTGGTGTGAGGTGGTATCCCAGTGTGGTTTTGATTTGTATTTCCATGATGATGAGTAATGTTGAGCATCCGTTCATGTGCCTGTTGGCCATCTGGATGTCCTCTTTGGAGAAGTGTCAGTTCACGTCTTCTGCTTATTTCTTCACTGGATTATTCGGTTTTCAGGTATGGAGTTTAGTGAGGCACTTGTATATTTTGGATACTAGCCCTTTATCTGATATGGCATTTGCCACTATCTTTTCCCATTCTGTCGGTTGCCTGTTAGGTTTTTTCTAATTGTTTCCTTTGAATTGCAGAAGCTTTTTATCTTAATGAGGTCCCAGTAGTTCATTTTGGTTCTTCATTCCCTTGCCTCTGGGGATATGTTTAGGAGGAAATTGCTGCGGTTGAGGACTATAAGGCTATTTCTTGCTTCTCTTCTAGGGTTTTTACAATTTCCTGTCTCATATTCAGATCCCTTATCCATTTTGAGTTTATTTTTGTGAATGGTGTGAGAAAGTGGTCTAATTTCATTTTTCTACATGTTGCTGTCCAGCTCTCCCAACACCATCTGTTGAAGAGGCTATCTTTTTTCCATTGGATACTCTTTCCTACTTTGTCAAAGATTAATGGGCCATAAACTTGTGGGTCCAGTTCTGGGTTCTCTATTCTATTTCATTTGTCCATGTGTCTGTTTTTGTGCCACTACCATACTGTCTTGATGATGACGGCTTTGTAGTAGAGGCTAAAGTCTGGGATTGTGATGCCTCCCGTTTTGATTTTCTCCTTCAATATTAATTTAGCTATTTGGGGTTTTTGTGGGTCCATACGAATTTTAAGGTAGTTTGTTCTAGCTTTGAGAAGAATAGTGGTGCAACTTTGATGGAGATTGCATTGAATGTGTAGATTGATTTGGGTTGTAATGACATTTTAAAAATGTTTATTCTTCTAATCCATGAGCATGGAATGTTTTTCCATTTCTTTGTGTCTTCTTCAATTTCCTTCATAAATCTTCTATAGTTTCAGCATACAGGTCTTTTACATTTTGGTTAGGTTTATTCCTAGGTATTTTATGGTTTTTCGTGCAATTGTGAATGGGATCTGTTTCTTGCTTTCTCTTTCTGTTGCTTCATTTTTGGTGTATAAGAATGCAACTAATTTCTGTACATTGACTTTGTACTCTGCAACTTTACTGAATTCATTGATCAGTTCCAGAAGGCTTCTGGTGGAGTCAGTCGATTTTTCCATGTAGAGTATCATGTCGTCTGTGAAAAGGGAAATTTTGACTTCTTCTTTGCCAATTGTGATGCCTTTTATTTCCTTTTGTTGTCTGATTGCTGACGCTAGTACTTCCTACACTATGTTAAAGAACAGTGGTGAGAGTGGACATCTTGTCATGTCCTTGATTTCCGGGGGAAAGCTCTCAGTTTTTCCCCACTGCGGATAACATTGGCTGTGGGCTTTTCGTAAATGGCTTTTATGATGTTTAATTAAGTTCCTCCTCCCCAAATATCTTGAGGGTTTTTATTAAGAAGAGATGTTTTGTCAAATGCTTTTTCTGCATGTATTGACAGGATCATATAATTTTTTCTTTTGTTTTGTTAATGTGATGTATCACATTAATGAATTTGTGAATATTGAACCAGCCTTGTAACCCAGGAATATATCCCACTTGATCATAATGGATAATACTTTTTATATGCTGTTGAATTCGGTTTACTAGTATCTTGTTGAGTATTTTTGCATCTGTATTCATTAAGGATATTGGCCTGTAATTCTCTTTTTTTAATGGGTCTCTGTCTGGCTTAGAAATCAAGGTGATAGATGCTTCGTAGAATGAGTCCGGTATTCTTCCTTCCATTTCTATTTTTTGGAATAGCTTGACAAGGATCAGTGTTAACTCTGCTTTAAATGTCTGGTAGAATTCCCCGGGGACTCCATCAAGTCCTGGGCTTTTATTCATTGGGTGATTTTTGATAACTGATTCGATTTCTTCACTGGTTATGGGTCTCTTCAGATTTTCTGTCTCTTCACTCTTTGAATTTTGGTAGTGCATGTGTGTTTAGGAATTTGTCTATTTCTTCTAAATTCTCCAGTTTGTTGGCATATAATTTTTCATAGTAATTTCTGATGATTGCTTGTATTTCTGAGGGATCTGTTGTAATAGATCAACTTTCCTTCATGATTTTGTCTATTTGAATGTTCTCGCTTTTCTTTCTGAGGAGCCTAGCTAGAGTTTTATCAATTTTGTTTATTTTTTCAAAAACCCAACTCTTGGTTTCATTGATCTGTTCAATAGTTTTGGGGTATTCTATCGTGTTTAATTCTGCTCTGATCTCTATTATTTCTTTTCTTTTGCTGGATTTGTGATGCTCTTGCTGCTCCCTTTCTAGTTTCCTTAGGTGCTCTGTTAAGTTTTGATTTTGTGCCTTTTCTAGCTTGTTGAAATAGGCCTGGATTGCAATGGACTTTCCTCCTAAGACTGCCTTTGCTGCGTCACATAATGTTTGAATTGTTGTATTCTCATTTTCATTTGTCTCCATATATTTTTAAATTTCCTCTCTAATGCCTTGTTCACCCAATCATTCTTTAGGAGGGTTTTTTTAACCTCCACATCTTTGGAAGTTTTCCAGACTTCTTCCTGTGGTTGATCTCAAGTTTCACAGCATGTGATCGGAAAGTGTGCATGGTATGATCTCACATCTTTTGAATTTATGGAGAGCTGTTTTATGACCCAGTATGTGATCAATCTTGGAGAATGTGTCATGTGCACTGGAGAAGGAAGTGAATTTCCTATTTTCAGGATGCAGAGTTCTAGATATATCTATTAATTACATCTCCTCCAGTGTGCCATTCAGGTCCATTGTTTCTTTAGTGATATTTTTTGTCTGGTTGACCTATCCATTGTTGTAAATGGGGCATTAAAGTACCCTATAATTAGCACATTCTTATCATTAAGATTGCTTCTGTTTGTGATTAATTGTTTTATGTATTTGGAAGCTCCCAAATTTGGCGCATAAATATTTATAATTGTTAGCTCTTCTTGATGTAGAGACCCTGTAATTATTACATAATGTCCTTCCTCATCTTTTGTTAGTGCCTTTATTTTAAAGTCCAGTTTGTCTGATATAAGTATGGCTACTCCAGCTTTCTTCTGGCATTCAGTCGCATGGTAGATATTTCTCCATCCCCTTACTTTCAATCTGAAGGTGTCTTCAGATCTAAGGTGAGTCTCTTGTAGAGAGATGAATTTTGATTTTTGATCCATTCTGCTAAGCTGTTTCGTTTGACTGGAGCATTCAGTCCATTTACATTCAATGTTATTATTGAAAAATGTGGGTTTTGACTCATTGTGTTCTCTGTAGGGTTCATGCTTGTATTGATGTCTCTGATGTCTTATGTTCCTTGCTACCTTTCTCTCATAGAATCCCTCTTAGGATTTCTTATAGGTCTGGTTTGGTGGTGATGAATTCTCTCAGCTTTTGTTTATTTGAGAAAACCTTTATCACTCCTTCTGTTTTGAATGACAGGCTTGCTGGATAACGAATTCGTGGCTGCATATTTTTCCTGCTCCTCACATTGACGATTTCCTGCCATTCTTTTAGGGCCTGCCAAGTTTCAGTAGATAGTTTTGTATCCACTATGATAGGTTTCCCTTTGTGTCTTAAGGCCCTTTTATCCCTAGCGGCTTTCAGAAGTCTCTCTTTATCTTTATATTTTGCCAGTTTCATTATGATATGTCATGATGGAGGTCGGTTTAGGTTACGTCTTAGGGGAGTTTGGTATGTCTCTTGAATTTCAATGTCTTTCTCTTTCCCTCGATTGGGGAAATTTTCATGTATAATTTGTTCCAGTACCCCTTCAAACACTGTGTCTTTTTCTTCCTCTTCAGGAACTCCTATGACATTGTTCCATTTGATTATATCACTCAGGTCTCTGATTCTCCTTTCGTGCTCCTGAACCATTTTCTCTCTCTTTTTATTTACCTCCTTGTTTGCTATAACTTTGTCTTCTAATTCATCTATTCACCTCTCTGCCACTTCAATCCGTGCAGTGGCAACCTTCATTTTATTATTCACCTTATTTATATCCTTTTTAAACTCAGCAGAGTTATTTTAAAGGTCCCTAGTCTTTGTATCAATATCTATTCTGACGGCTTCTATGCTTTTTTCAAGCCCGGGGATTAATTTTATGGCAATAGTTTTAAATTCTTGTTGAGTTATATTTCTTGTGTCTGTTTTGAGCAGTTCTGTAGCTGTGATTTCTTCCTGGAGTTTCTTTGGAGGAGAGTTCTTCGGTTTGTCATTTTGGCTAACTTTCTGTCTCTTGTCCGTTTTAAAAGCTCGTTCTGCACTGTGCATTTATTAGTATTCCTCTATAGAAGGAGGCTCTTGAGTCTCTAGGGTCTGTCCTTTCAGGAGATGTTCTTTTAATGGTGTCTCTCGGTTGCTCTTGTTATATGTCTGATTAACTTATTTCCCTACTCAGTGATATTTGGGAGTTTCCACTATGTGTGCTTTGGGTTGTTTCTTGAGATAACCCTGAAAAGGAAAACAGACACACAAACACACAGGAACACAAGTACACAAGTAAAGAACTAATAGAACAAGTAAAGAAACAAACCAAAAGGGGAAAGAAAAAAAGGTACAGGAAAGAAAAGAGAGGGGGAAAAAAAGAAAAGAAAAAAATGAAAAGAAAAAAAAAGCTGACGGGGAGTGGGGGGACAGCGACAGTCAGAGATAAAGGACAGTCTGAGAGCTTAAAACCTGTTGGGGTGGGATAAGGATGAGATAAAGGAAAAACTACCTGAATGGAAAAAGTTGATTTAAGCACAGCAGTGCCTAAATGATGGTCTTTTCCAGACTCCAGGGGGAAAGAGCGAAAAGAAAGAAACAGGAAAATAGTAAAGATAATATAGTGGAAAAAATTAAACAGTAAAAATTTAAGAAAAAAAAACAATTAAAGGTAAAAAGCAAAACCACAGCAGCTCTCCAGTGTGGATGGGCATGGCTTGATGTAGGTAGGTCGGGTCTCAGGGGTTGCTCTCTGAGGTCCTGCCTTGTTCAATGCGGGGAGAAGAATGGTGGAGGGCACCCCAATCCCCCTCAGACCATTCGTTGCCAGTCACTTTCTTGAGTCCAACCTCCTTGTGCCTCGGGTGGGTTAATTGTTTCTGTTTTTTAAGTTCTTCTCGGTTTCTAAGTCCTTGCCCATGCACTCAATATTGCCACCACAGTTAAAATCTCCTGCAAGAAGGCGGCTTTCTGGACGGAATCGAATAGAGGGATTGTGAAGTCAGTTTTTTTCCCCTAGCTCTGCCTGAAGTCGGTGAGCTGCTGCGCTCAGCGGCTCTCGGTCCCGTGCTAAACCTCTCCTCTCCAGGGATTACATTGTGAGTGATTCAGTCTTTATTTCTCTTCCCCTGGTCTCTCTGCTGCCTTGCTCAGTGGTGCCCTGCATGGCTGTGAAGGTCCCTGCGCCTCTGGATACCGGGCGCCCAGCGTTGGGCTGTCCTGGGAACTATGCGCCTCTGGTCTCAAGGCAGCCCCGCACAGTGTGGCTCCTGGCCCCGCACAGTGTGGCTCCTGGCTGATCTGTCTACCTCTGGACTCACAACCCTCCCACCCACCCCCCAGAGCAGCTGTCTGCAGAGTGGTGCACCTAGGGACACGCGTGGGCCCAGTGCCAAGCCTCTGGGCGCTTTGTCTCCCAGGCCAGGCACTTCGTCCCCCACAGTCTGTGGTCCCAGGTCACACTCATTCACTCAGGCAACCATGAGACTGCTGTCAATAAGGGGTCTGTCTGCACACCTCCGTTCTTGGAGATCAGAAAGCTGCGGTTTCTTAATTCTTGTCAATTTGATAATTGCAGTTGGATGGAGGTAATGGGGCTCCCTACTTCTCAGCCATCTTGCCGCCGGTCCACAATAACGTACTTTTAAATTAAGGTGTGTAGGTAGTTTTGTTTAGATATAATGGTATTGCACAATTAATAGATAACTGTATGGTGTAAACATGTATTTTATGTGCACTGGGAAACAAACAAAAAAAGAAGCTAATCCATTTGACTTACTTTATTGTAATATTTGCTTTATTGTGGTGGACTGGAACTGAACACAAAATATCTCCAACGTATGCTTGGATATCCAAATATCTAATAGTCAAATAAATGTTTATGAATTAATTTGCAGTTACTAATACATTATTTCAAAAGCATTTATACCAGTTTTCTACCTGCTTGCTTATTTAAAGCAAACACTAATAGGTTTGACATGCTCCATTCTTTCAAAAAGCTGAAGGAAAAAATGTTATTTGGTTTGAGTCACCTGAATTATTCACGTGACTACTAAATTTTTGTTGTAAAAAAGCTTAAAGATTAAACTAGAAAATGTAACCTAATTTATTGTTATCACTTGGATGGATAATATTCCTAGAAAGTAGTTTTATCATATTTATTCGTAAACCACTTAGTGGAATAAGTTTTTAATGGCTGGTCATGTTAAATTAATATAAAAATACTTACAATATGCTTTTCGCAGTTGCTTCTCAATATTTTTATTTTCATAAAATCTAAATTTAGTTATAATGATGGCAGTAAATTGCTTCAAGTTGAAAATCTTTAAAAGGTGTTAAGGCCACCATGCAGGGCCCAGCCGCCATGAAGCACCCAGCCACTTCCATGCAACATGCCCAGCCCAGCACCAGAGGTACAGCAGCTACCACATTCCTCATGTAACCACCCTACAGTACCAAATCACCATGCCCCCAGCTACCATCACAGCTATCACTACATGTCATACCCAGCTTCATACCTCCAGCCTCCCAGCAAGGAGCCCTCAGCCACTGAAGGGCTTTGGAGGAGCCAGCATAGGACTAATGGCTCAGTGCAAGTTTCTCTATGACCACTGGCTATTTCTCAAGTTCCCCAGTGGTCACATGGCCTTAGAGCTGGCCTGCACCCATCCCATTAACACCACAGAGAACAAGTATAGCCCACAATAGGCAGAGAGTAGTGTAGATGACTACACTAGAAGTAAGTGGCTCAGACACAAAAGTAGGGCATCAGCACACATATAGGATACTCTCCTGAAGTTCGAGCTTCTGGGGAATAGTGGACACTTCACTACAAGGCACTCTAGGACTTCACTTTCATACAGTTACTAATTCAAAGAGCAGAAGACATAGCTGACTTTCTTAACACATGGAAACAGACACAGGGAGGCAGACTCAATGAAGAAATAGCAATTTATCTCAAATGAAAAAACAGGATAAGGCCACAGCCAGAGATTAAATCAAAACAGATATAAGTAGCAAGTTTGATAAAGAATTTCAAGCAGTTATTATAAGGATACTCACTGGATTTGGGGCAATAATGGAAGGCATGAATGAAACCATTAACACAGAGATGAGGAATAACACCATAGAGATAAAGGGCACAATAATTGAAATGAGATACACTTTTGATGAAATAAACAATAGCCTGAAAGAAGCATAGAATTGAATTAATGATCTAAAAGGCACAGTAGTGAAAAGTAGTCAAGCTGAAAGAAGAGAGAATAAATATACAAATTGTGAATAGACTTTGAGAACTCAGTGCATCCATCAAATGGAATAACATTCATAATAAAGGAGTCACAGAAGAAGAGAGAGAATAAGGGGCAGAAAATAGGTTTGAAGATATAATACCTGAAAATTTCCCTATTCTGAGTAAGGAAACATATTTATATATAAGAGGAAGAGAGAACTGCATCTAAATCAACAAAAGAAGACACATAACAAGACATTTAATAATTAAATTGGTAATATATAGTGATAAAGGAAAGAATTTAAAAAAACAGTAATACAAAAGGAGAAAATAACTTAAATGGGAAAAACCATAGGGTAACAAGATGTTTTTCGATAAAAACTTTGCAAACTAGAAGGGAGTAGAATGGTATATTCAAGTTGCTAAGTGGGAAAACTCCAGAAGAAGAATACTCCATAGAAAAAGGCTACAATTCAGATGAGAAGGAGGGATAAAGGGTTTCCAGATAAGCAAAATCTAAAGGAGCTCATGTCCACTAAACCAGCCCCGAAAGAAATATGAAAGTGGACTCTGAGTGGAAAGAAGAAACCAAGTGAAAATATAAAAGTAGGAAACACATAATCAGTAAAAATGTATATTTCTGTATCAAATTAGTGAAATAACTCACAAAACTTAAAGAAAACATAAAATATAATAGTATATACTTAAAACTTGGGGAGGAGAGGATAAAAGAATGGGGTGAAACTTAAGCAACCATGAGCAACTATAGACTCCCATATGTTGAAGAGGTTACAGACAAACTCAATGGTAAACATATATGAAAAACACTAATATGCAAAAAGAAAGAAATCCAAATATATCACTAAATAAAACCAGAAAACCATGACAGAGAAAGAAAAACTTAGAGAAAAAATTTAGAAATAACAACAACAAAAACAACTAATCAAATGGCAATAAAAACATATCTATCAATAATGACTTTGAATATAAATACTGAAATGCTCCAAACAAGACATAAGGTGACAGTTTCGATTTAAAAAAATATGCATCTATATGGTGCCCACACGACACACATTTTATACCTAAAGACACATGTGGGTTGAACGTGAAGGGATTGGGGGGTGCCTGGGTGGCTCAGTCAGTTAAGCATCTGGCTTCAGGTCATGTCATGAAATCACAGTTTGTGGGTTTGAGCCCCGTGTCGGGCTCTATGTTGACGGCTCAGAGCCTGGAGCCTGCTTCAGATTCTGTATCTCCCTCTCTCTCTGACCCTCCCCTGCTCACACTGTCTCTCTCTCTCTCTCTGTCTCTCAAAAAAAAAAAGTGAGGTGATTGACAAATACTTATCATGCAAGTGGATGTAAACAGAAAATCAGAGTAGCAATACTTATACTGGAGAAAATATACTTTAAATAAAGACTGTAAGAAGAATCTTACAGGCAAAATGGACACTAAATAATGATAAAGTGGACAGTCCAAAAGACTATATAACAATTCTAAGTATTTATGCATCCAACAAAGGAGCACCTAAACACATAAAACAATTAATACCAAACATGAAGGAACAATTGATAATTACACAATAGTAGGGGACTTTAAAACACAGTTCTTTTAATGGACAGATCATTTAAACAGAAAATAAACAAGGAAACAGGGGATTTGATGACACACTATACCAGGTGGATTTAAAATATTGCTCAGAGCACTCCACTTTAAAACAGCAGAATACACATTGTTCAAGTGCATATGGAACAGGCCCCATCATAGATCATATATTAGCCCATAAAACAAACCTCAACAAATTCAAAAATAGCTAAGTCATAGATATTCTGAATACACTAGGAAACTAGTAGTCAAATATGAGAGAAAAATCTGGGAAGACCACAAATATATGGAGGATAAACAAAATGTTACTAAGCAATGAATGGGTCAGGCAGGAAATCAAATACAACATTAAAGATTATATTGAAACAAAGGAAAATGAAAACACAATGATCCAAAACTTTCGGAATGCAACAAAAGATATTCAAAAGAGGAGGTTTCTAGCAATATGGGCCTTCTCAAGAAGCAAGAAGGGGTGCCTGTGTGGCTCAGTCAGTTAAGCGGCCGGCTTTGACTCAGCTCATGATCTCAAGGTTCGTGGGTTCGAGACCCGCTTCCGCTCTGTGCTGACAGTTCAGAGCCTGGAGCCTGTTTCAGATTCTGTGTCTCCCTCTCTCTATGAATCTCCCCTGCTAACGCTGTCTCTCTCTCTGTCTCTCAAAAATAAATAAAAAACATAAAAAAATTTTAAAAAAGAAGCAAGAAAAGTCGCAATTAAGCAATCTAACTTTGTACCTGAAGGATCTAGGAAAAGAATAACAAACAAACATAAAACCAGCAAAAAGAAGGAAATAATAATGTTTATGGCAGAAATAAATGATTTACAAACAAAAAAACAAAAACAAAAACAAAAAAAACAATAGAATAAATCAATAAAACCAGAAGCTGGTTCTTTGAAAAAAAATAATACAATTGGTAAACCTCTAGTTAGAATTAGCAAGAAAACAAGAGAAAAGACTCAAATAAATAAAATCACAAATGAGAGTGTAGAAATAACAACCACCACCTCTGGAATACAATTATATGAGAATATTATAAAAAGCTATTTGCTAAAAAATTGGACAAGCTTGAAGAAATGGATACATTTCTAAAAACATATAAACTACCAAACCTGATACAGGAAGAAAGGGAAAATTTAAACAGACTTATAACAATCAGGGATATTGAATCAGGGAAAGAATCACAATAATTAAAAGTCCAGAGTCACATGGCTTTATAGGTGTATAGGTGAATTCAACCAAACATTTATTTATTTGTTGGTTGTTTTTTGAGAGAGAGAGAGAGAGAGAGAGAGAGAGAGCGAGCGAATGAGTGAGGGATGGGAAGAGATAGAAGGAGACAAAAAATCCCAAGAAGGCTCCTTGCCATCAGCACAGAGCCTGATATGGGGGCTCAAACTCACGAACCATAAGATCATGACCTGAGCTGAAATGAAGAGCTCGATGCTGCACTGACTGAACCACTCAGGCTTCCCTCAACTGAACATTTAAAAGAAAAGTTTAGAAAAAGCAAGAAAACTTCCAAATTCATTCTAAAAATCCTGCATTAGTCTTATATGAAACCCAGATAGTCTCCACTACAGGCCAATATGTCTGATGAACATGGATGTAAAAATTCTCAACAAAAAACTAACAAATAGAATCCAACACTACATTAAAAGTGTCTTTCCCCACAATCAACTGGGATTTATTTCTGGGTTGCAAGGGTAGTTCAATATTCACAGATCAACCAAAATGATACACCATATTAATAAAAGAAAAAAACCATATGATCTTGTCAATAGATGCAGAAAAACCATTTGAGAAAATACAACATCCATTCTTGGCAAAAACTCTCAACAATGTAAGAATAGATGGAAGAACATAGCTCAAGATCATAAAGGCAATATATAAACAATCCACAGCTAATATCATCCTCAACAGGGAAGAACTGAGAGCTTTTGCTCTATGGTCAGGAATAAGACACGGATGTCCACTCTCACCACTCTTGTTTAACCTAGTATTAGAAGGCCTAGCCTCAACAATCACAAAAAAAGGCATACAAATCAGCAAGGAAGAAGTAAAAGTTTCACTATTTGCAGATGACATGGATGGAGCTAAATAAACCAGCGAAAGAGATACACCATATAATTTCATTCATATATGGAGTTTAAGAAACAAAACAAATGAACATAAGGATTTTTTTTTAAAAGTGAGAGAGGAAAACCATCAAATAGACTCTTCAGCTATAGAGAGAACAAACTGAGCATTGCTGAGGGGATGAATGAGGAGCTGGAGTAAATGGGTGATAGGCGATGAGTACTGGGTGTTTTATGGAAGTATTGAATCACTAAATTCTACACTTTAGACTAGTATTACTCTATGTTTATTAATCAAAATGTAAATAAAAACTTGAAAGTAAAATTTAAAAGGTAGCTGCTATATAACGATTGCCACTTCAGATAGCTGTGAAATTAGGTGATTAACTTGTTGTTGCTTAAACTTCTAATTTCTGTATAAGTCTAATTACATGAAATAGAAGTTGGTGTTTTGATATTTTACTCTGCTTTTCTGTTTGAAGTGTCATTGTAACTACTGTATTGTAAATGATGGAAAATAATTACATATGTTAAAAACTAATTGTGTTATATTAAAAATATAAAAATAAA
>NC_043717.1:63060184-63102925 GCF_006229205.1 Suricata suricatta | reverse complement strand
GAAATTAGGTGATTAACTTGTTGTTGCTTAAACTTCTAATTTCTGTATAAGTCTAATTACATGAAATAGAAGTTGGTGTTTTGATATTTTACTCTGCTTTTCTGTTTGAAGTGTCATTGTAACTACTGTATTGTAAATGATGGAAAATAATTACATATGTTAAAAACTAATTGTGTTATATTAAAAATATAAAAATAAAAAAGTATATGTCACTTTCCTCATGTAAACACAAAGCTATTTAGAAAGTCTCTAATAAATTATGACCAGCTTTTTAAAAAATGAAGAATATAGAACCTTCATACACTGTTGTTGGGAATGTCAAATGGTACAGTCACTAGGAAACCAGTATGACGTTTTCTTCAATCATTAATCATAATGTTACCCTATGGACTAGCAATTCTACCAATGATCATAGCAGCATTTTTTATAATACTTAAAAGTTGAAAACACTGAAATGCATGTCAACTGATAATAAACAAAACTGATGTCTATCATTTGAAGGATAAACAAAATGTGGAATATAATAATATGACATATTATCCAACCATAGAAGTATTGATAAATGCTATAATATGGATGAATCTTGAAAACATTATGGTATGTAAAAGAATCCAGGCACAAAAGACTGCAAAGTACATGATCCAACTTTATAAAAACATTTTTTGAAAAGTTTTTTAATGTTTTATTTTTGAGAGAGAGAGAGAGACAGAGAGAGTAGGGGAGGGTCAGAGAGAGAGGGAGACACAGAATCCTAAGATAGGCTTCGGACTCTGAGCTGTCAGCACAGAACACGATGTGGGGCTCGAACCCATGAACTGTGAGATCATGACCTCAGCCGAAGTCTCATAACTGACTGAGCTAATCAGACGGCCTTATAAAATTTTTATATAGGCATATTTATAAAGACAGAAGTTGACAGTATTGGCTGACAGAATGGGAATATGGAAGATTGGGGAGTGGTTGATAATAGTTATCGTAGTTTTTTGTGGGTGAAAAATATTCTGGATATCAATAATAATGGAGTTAGTGGCAATTTATAAACATAATTAAAACTACTGAATTTCACACTTTAAAAGGATAAATTTTAAATAATGTAATTTATATATAAATAAAAACACTAAACGTATCATTGCTTTGTTATATAAGCTTTCAAAGTAAAAACATTTACAATAATTGTATTCAAAGAAAAACAGAAAAATTGAAGAAACTGCAGTACACACTATAACTAAATCCCATAACAATGCAACTGATTCTAAAAAATAGGATTTGCAAATTAGTTAGTAGAAAAGATTTACAATTTCTAGTAGAGTCTTTTCATGACCTTAACTTAAATGAATAATAGTTGTTAATTCTTAAAAGTAAGCAAATGTTTCATGGTATAATGTTGATTTTGAATTTAGGCTGTAAATAAATGGTTATTATAATATTATTGTAGATTAAATGGAAATTCAGTGTTCTGGCATGAAAACCTAACAGAAATATTGAATAAATAAAACCTTGATACAATTTTTCCTTAAGATATAATTTTTCTTTCATAGTGATGTTGTTTTTCCGAGATCAAGTAATTACAGTAAAATATTATCTTTAGGGGTGTCATAGAACTAACCTCAGAAAATAAATTACACAGGGCAATTACTGATAACCAAGGTAAGTAAATGCTTTTAATACTTGAGCAAATAGATTATTCAATTAGGTAATTCTATTATATGACTTTTGAATAATCCTGATGCTTTTAGGGGCTTGAAAAATGTGCAACAATATGCAAAAGTATAGATAATTTAAAAAGCAGTTTTGTAAATACAATTTTAAATGAAATTTTAATAATATAATTTTATTCTTTAAAAAAAATTATTCATTTATTTAGTTTTAAAGTTTTAATTTAAATTCCAAATAACATACAGTGTAATATAGTTTCAGGTATACAGTTTAGTGATTAAACAGTTATGTACAACACCTAGTGCTCATCAGAAGTGCACTCCTCAGCTGAAACTACTCACATATCATTTTGATTTTAAAATGGAAATGCAATCTTATTGTAGACATGCAAGAATACATACTCAAAGTGATCCACTTAGGCAGACTCTGGATTATACCTTCAGCTTCTGAATATTTTGAGAATATGTTAAAATTATAATGTAGTTTTTTCTAGAAATCCCATTCAAGGTTTAGTTCTATGTTTTCCTGAAACAAGGTTATAGTTTATCAAATCCTCTTACATAAACATTAATATTAAACATTAATGTTAAAAAATCTTATTTTCAGTTATTTATGAATAAAAAAGTTACTTCTACCTCTATCTTACTTCCAGCTATAACTATACATATTCGAATAATTTTCTCCCCTAATAACCATTGCCTATTAGACAGACATCAGAGCATGAAGGAATATAACTTAGTATAGTGTCTGACATGTACCAGGTACCAAACAAAGATTGTTGAAAACAATGAAGCTAAAGAGAGAGTTGTCAAGAGGTCTTTATGAGAAAGTATTGGGGAGGAAAAGAGAGAATCGTGAAAGTGTTTGAGAAAACTCTACACTCAAGTTATATTAGCATCAAAATAACAGTAGGGCTACATGTACAAATGCAGTCCAATTTGATCAAATATTGTTAGAATTATGCAACCACTATATAACAATAACCCATTATTTGAAAGTGATTCATTTAATCTGTTGTTGCTTTGAAATGTAAACAATAAATAATGTTTAGCACGTGCTCATTAAAAGTTGGTGATTGTTATCATTATAATCAGTATCAATATTAAAAGAAAATGGAGTGCCTGGGTGGTTCAGTTGGTTAAGTGTCTGACTCATGGTTTCAGCTGAGGTCATGATCTCATGGTTTCGTGTGATCAAGCTCCACATCAGGCTCTGCCCTGAGAGCATGGAGCCTGCTTGGGATTCCCTCTCCCCCTCTCTCTTTCTGCCCCTCCTCTTTTTGAGCTTTCTTTCTCAAAATAAACATTAATTTCAAGAAAAGCAAACTGTAATGAATTGTGGTTCTTAAGAACCCCAACCATAGGACACAAACTCAGCAATCAAAACTGTTGAGTTTGATCTATATAGCCCTTGTATGCTTAACATGTGACTTTGTTTTTTTCATTAACGATGGCAATAAAAAGCAACCAGAATATTTTCCCCAAACATTTTCTTTATTCTTTGTAGTTTGGCCAGCTAGAGGGAAAATATTCTCAGATAAGGAAATATAAATTCAAGGACTCCAAGGGATTTTTTGTTTCTTTGATTTGTTCAAGGTTATAATAACAAACCAATGTATATCCTTCTTTTGTTCTGCAGCCCAAAAGCTTTTCTTTGAGAAAAATCGAAAGCTCTGCTGATACAGTAGCCACTAGCCACACATAGCTATTAAATTTATGAAATGTGGCTAGTTAGAATTGAGATGTGTGTACCTGTGAAATACAAATCAAATTTCAAGACTTATTATGAGTAGAAATGCAAATTCATATTATTAATAATTTTTATAATGATTATATATTGGAATGATGATTTTTGGATACATTGCATTAAATAAAACACCATAGAAATTAATTTCACTTATTTCCTTTTGTTTTGTTTAATGTGTCAACAAGACAATTTATTATTGTATTACTAAATTTTATTATATAATACTAATAAAATATATAATATTATTATTATTTCCATTTGTCAATGCTGATCAAAATCACTTATAATAAATCACTTGAAATTTAAGACATCTGGACTATATTCTCAGATTGGCAATTTACCTAATAAGAAAGTTGCTATTTCAATAATCAGTTTTTGTGTGAATCCTAAACTATTTTCATAGCAAATTTTCAAAGTATATTTCAACAAATTTATTTTTTTGTGTTTATTTATTTATTTTGAGAGAGACAGACAGAGAGCATATGAGTGGGCAAGGGAGAGAGAGAGGGGGAGAGAGAGAGAGAGAGAGAATGTCAACCAATCTCCATGCTGTCACTGCAGAGCTGAATGCAGGGCCCAAATTCACAAATCTTGAAATAATGAGCTGAGTAGAAATCAAGAGTCAGACATTTAACTGAGCCACCCAAGTGGCCCTAAAGTATATTTCAAACAAAAACTCTCCTCATTATAAACCCAAATTCTGATGTGGTATCTATAAATAAAAATAAAGAAACATATTTTATATTTTGTCATGTCATTCAAATAAAAGTAATTTCAAGACAAACATTATTAATCATATTAACATTAACCTATATGAAATAAAGATTATTATTTTAGTTAGTTGTAGTAAAATATGTTTTTAAAATCTTTTCAATGTTTATGACTCATTTAAGCAATTGAGCAATGTTTAGCCAACAAGCAACTAACATGTGACTTAATAATGCCATTATTTCAACTACATTGATTTTTAAGAAGGTAAGTAGTATAAAAGCAAAGCATAAACTATAAATAATGTATTTTTATTCACAGATTATGTACTGTTTCAAAACTATGTCAAGAGATTTTGTCACAATGAGAACATTGTGGTACCACACCTATTTTCCAACTAATACTATTGCATAGCCTGAGAGATGAAGAGAGGTTTGTCTTTTCTAGTCTACTTTTGTGTGATAATATAAAATTTGTTTCTTTTTTCCTCTCCATTATGAAAAAAATTGAAAAACAATACAATTTTATCACGTGTCATGTTTCTAGTTCTATGTGTCAATGTATAATAAATAATGAATAGTAACATGAAAATGTTTCATATTTCCTGAAGAAAACAGTTTTTGATGTTAAAATAACCAAATACTATAATAAAACTTAATTCATTTCACAAATGTTCTTGTCATTCTAGAGTCTACTGTAAGTAATCTAACACAAAACCAACAAAACGATATTTTGATATTGTCCTTTGGTCCGAGAATTTAGGGAGATATTAAATTAACCTAAAGGGATTAATATTATGTCCAGCATAATAAATTTGTCATTTGGAAATCTGCAGATGCATTTTAATTATGTCCTGGCCATGAAAAAAAAAAACAAATTTGTGCAAGACGTTACTTCTCCTACTAATTGACATATGAAAAGCTCCATATCTATCATCATGAGAATGAATTATGTGTTATGTTCACAAATTCTTGTTAAACAAGTACTCAGATGAAGATAGATGAGGTGATTAATTTGGCTGAGATAATCCATTTTTCTAGTTTCCTCTAGTAACTTCTATCTCATCCTGCTTTCCCATCCCCCACATTCAGCTCTAAACAGTTCCTGATTCAAATACAACATCTCAAATGTAAAGCAACAAATTCCTAAATTACAGCTCATTATTGAGCACTAATATCTATGGAAACCTAGTTCAAGGACAGATTCTAGAAAGTTATCTGAGGGCCAGAAAGGTAAGAGTTGTCTTATAAAACACTGTAAGAATATGACAAAAATTAGCTTGAATAACTGAGCATTACTCTGGAGAGCATACAAGTGACTGTAGGTAGATAAACTAGGTGGGATTCTACTGCTCAAACCTCGAACCACGGTGAGAACATAAAATGTAGTTAATATATTATACCTGAAACTCAGTCTTCTATTAAAACATGTCCAAGAAAGAAAACACACTTGCAAACAAATATAATGAAAGAATTTAACTTATAAATGTTTATTAATATGTATTTTCCCAGAAGGAGGTACAAAGGAATTTTTTCTGAATGGATTACTAAGTATAATGCACATATATATATATATATATATAATGCACATATGTATATAATAAACTATGAGGAAAAAGTCAACATAGTTTTGTACTTAAGAAAATATCTCAATTTCATCCCTGGTAATCAGTCAGTTTTTAATAGACCAGTTGAATGAATAAAATAATCTTAGTCTCATGAATTTATGATTAAGATCACAGAGGGCTTTTATATATATTTTATAATTTATATAACAATTATATAAAACATGCCTTAGAAGTTACATTAAGTGAGATAAATAATATCAAATCTATCAAATAAGGTGATATTGAAAAATGGATATGTAAAAGTTTATAAAAATTATAAAATGCAACCACAAAACATACTATGGTGTCTCAAGACAGCTTGGAATAAGAAACCAATTGCATTATGAATATACTAAATAAATATCACGCAATTAGAGTAAAATTTAAAATAATAGTTAATTATAAAGATCATGGCTCATTGGTGTCCTGATGAAAGTTCAAAGATCTAAGTAATGTCTTATCTGGATATAGTCGTTTAGAAACTATCAAACAAATTCCTATATATTTAACCTAACTTTGCTTGAGTTTCCTTTTTTTCAAAAACAAAGAAAATAATAGAGCTTACACATAGACGTATTGTAAGTATTAAAATAAAAACATTTGTAGATTATTAGGGAGAATATCTAAAACATAGTATACACTCAAATACTGTGTTGTTTTATGTTTGTTGTTAT
Organism: Suricata suricatta; assembly: GCF_006229205.1. Taxonomy (NCBI): domain Eukaryota; kingdom Metazoa; phylum Chordata; class Mammalia; order Carnivora; family Herpestidae; genus Suricata; species Suricata suricatta. The sequence continues at coordinate 63,096,535 of NC_043717.1, read as the reverse complement.
TTTATCATGTTTCAGCAGCATGACTTTTTTGTGAGGCTTAAGCATAAATATGATTACTACAATTTGTAAATGTGAGAAAAAAAGAAAATGGAGACCCTGGGTTTAAGAAACCTGTCCAAATGTACACATCTCGTCAAATGTAGAACTGTCATTAGAAGTCAAGGTGGTGTGGCTCACATTAAAATGCTTTTTCCACGATACCTCTGAATTTTATGAACAAATCACATGTACTCGTGAGGAGACAATAAGACAAAGTAAGAGATTCTTGAGCTCACAGCATCCAAAAGACACATCAAAGAGAAGAGGGAGAATGGGGCAGAAAACTTATTTCAAAATATAATGACTGAAAACCTCTCTAAACTGAGGAAGGAAACAGACATCAGGTTCAGGAAGCAAAGAGATACCTTAACAATGTAAACCCAAGGAAGTCCACAACAAGACACACAACAATTCAAATAGCAAAAATTAATGATAAAGAGAATTTTAAAAGCAGCAAGAAAAAAAAAAAAAAACATTTACTTACGAGGATAGTCCCATGAGGCTCTCAGCTAATTTTTTAGTAGAACCTTTGCAGGCCTGAAGGGAGTGGCATGATATACTCAAAGTGCTGAAAGAAAAATGAATGCAAATAAGAATGCTCTACCCAGCAAAGTTATCATTCAGAATAGAAGGAGAGACAAAGAATTTTCCAAACAAAAGTTAAAGTTTTCATCTCCAAACCAGCCTTACAAGAAATTTTAAAGAGAATTCCCTAAGTAGAAAGAAAAGACCATAACTAGAAGTAATTGAAATATGAAAGGAAAAAATAACATGTAAAAGTGAACATATAGAAAGGTGGTAGATTAATCACTTATAAAGCCAATATGGAGGTTAAAACACAAAAGTAGTTAAAGTTAATCATATCAGGGCACTTGTTTGGTTCAGCTGGTTGAATGCCTGACTCTTGATTTGGGCTCAGGTCATGGTCTCATGGTTCATGGGCTCAAGTACTGTGTTTGGGTCTGTGCTGACAGCATAGAGCCTGCATGGGATTCTCTCCCTCCCTCTCTCTCTCTGTCCCCCTCCCATTCATGCTCTCTCTCTCCCTCTTTCAAAATAAATAAATAAATTTAAAAATTCAATTATATATACCAAAATTAGTTAATGAATACACAAAATAAAAATATATAAAATAAGACATCACATACATAAAACATGGAGGGAAAAAAACATTAGTGCTTTTAGAATGTGTTCGAATTTAAGTAAACATCAGCTTAATATAAACTTCTATATGTGTAAGATGTCATATATGAACCTAATGATAACCACAAATCAAAAACTTATAATAGATTCACAAAAAATAAAAAAAATTAAATACAAGCATAACACTAAGGAAAGTCACCAAACCACAAGGGAAAACAGCAAGAGAAGAAAGGAACACAGAACTACAAAAATAATTAGAATACAATGAAAAAGGTCAATTAACACATAGCTATTAATATTACTTTAAATGTAAAAGAACTAAAAGTGCAAATCAAAAGAAATAGGGTGACTGAATTGCTATAAAAATCAAAAACAAAAGCAAGACTTAACTAAATCTTGCCTACAAGAGACTCACTTTAGACCTTACACATACAGACTGAAATTGAAGAGATGGAGAAAGATATACAATAAAAATGAAAGCAAATAAAAAAGGCTATCTTTATAATATATCAAGCAAAATAGACCTTGAAGCAAAGACTGTAGCAAGTGACAAAGAGGGAAACTATATAATATTAAACTAAATCTAACAAGAGGATACAATTGTAAATATTTATGCACCCAACAATGGAGCACCTAAACACATAAAGAAATATTAACAGACATAAAGAAGGAAATTGACAGTAATAAAATAATATTAGGGGACTTTAACATCCCAATTACATCAATGAATAGATCATTCATACAAGGAAACAGTGGCTTTGGGTGATGCATTAAATCAGATTAACCTAATAGATATATACAGAATACTCCATCCAAAATCTCGAGAATACATATTATATTCAAGTGCTCATGGAAGATTCTCCAGGATAGGTTACATGTTAGGTCACAAAATGAGTCTTGATATTAAGGATTAGTATCCAAAATCTATACAGAACTTATCAATCTCAACACTCCCCCCCCAAAAAAAACCCAAATAATCAGTTAAGAAATGGGCAGAAGACACTAATAGACACTTTCCAAAAAATACATCCAGATGGTTAATAAACACATGAAAAGATGCTCAACATAATTCATCATCAGGGAAATACAAATCAAAACCATAATGAAATACCACTTCACACCTGTAAGAATGGCAAAAATTAACAACATAAGAACCAACAGGTGTAGGCAAGGATGCAGAGAAAGGGGAACCCTCTTGTGCTGTTGGTGGGAACACAAACTGGTGCGGCTAATCTGAATGTTCCTCAAGAAACTAAAAATAGAACTAACCTATGATCTAACAATTACACTATTAGGTACTTATCCAAAGGATACAAAAATACAGATTCAAAGTGGTACATGCACTCTAATATTTATAGCAGCATTATCAAAAGAGCCAAAGTATGGAGAGAGCCCAAATTTCATTAGCTGATAAATGGACAGAGACCTCATACATATGTGCAATGGAATATTACTCAGTCATCAAAAAGAATTAAATCTTTCCATTTGCAACTACTTGGGTAGAGCTAGAATATATGTTAAATTAAATAAGTCAGTCCGAGAAAGACCAATACCATGTGATTTCACTCATATATGGAATTTAAGAAACAAAACAGATGAATGTATGTGAAAGGCAGGAAAATAGAGGAAAATGAACTACAAGAAGCTTTTAGTTATAGAGAACAAACTATGGATTGATGGAGGAAGGTGGGTGGGAGATAGGCTAGATGGGTAATGGGTATGAGGATGGCACTTGCTGTGATGCTCACCAGGTGTTGTATGTAAGTGATGAATCACTGAATTCTACCCCTGAAGCCAATATTACACCATATATTAGCTAACTAAAATTTAAATGACATTTAATTTTTTAAAGAAACATATCAAGCATTTTTTTCTGACCACAAGAGTAAGAAACTAAAAATCAATTACAAAAACATCAAGGTAAAACATGCACATGGAGGCAAAATAACATGGTACTAAACCAATGGGTCAATGAAAACATAAAAGAAGAAATTAAAAAATTTTATAGGCAAATAAAAAAGAAAACAGAACAGTCCAATATCTTTGGAATGAAACAAATGCAGTTCTAAGAAGAGTTTATAACAATGCATGCCTAATTCCAGAAATAAGAAAAATATCAAAAAACTAACTTTACACCTAAAAGAGCTAGAAAAAACAAACCCGTAAAGCTACTAGAAAGGAAGAAACAATAAAGATTGGGGTGAAAATAAATGAAATAGATACTTAAAAAATCAATAGAAAAAGTAAATGAAACTAAGAAATGGTTCTCTGAAAACAGAAACAAATAGATAAATCGTTAGACAGACTCATTAGTAAAGAGAAGACTCAAATCAATCAGAAATCAAGCAGATCAAGGGAGACTACTGAATACTGGAGACGAACCATGGACTGAAAGGGGAGGGGAGGGAGGGGAGGGGATGATGGTCATGGTGGAGGGCACTTGTGGGGAGAAGCACTGGGTGTTATATGGAAACCAATTTGACAATAAACTATTATAAAAAAAATAAAATTAAAACAGAAAAAAAGAAATCAAACAGAAATAACAAATGACACCACAGAAAACAAGGAATTAGAATAGAATATTATGAAAAATTATATGCCAACAAACTGGACAACATAAAAGAAATGGATACATTTCTAGAAAAATACACTCTTCTAAAATTGAATCAGGAAGAAATAGAAAACTTGGACAGACTGATTATGAGTAATCAAGTTGAATCAGTAATCAGAACACTTCCACGGGAAAGGGAGGGGGAAGAGTTGGGGAAAGGGAGTGAGACAAATCATGAGAGACTTTAAAAAACACTTCCATCAAAGAAGAGCCAGAATAAGATGGCTTCACAGTTAAATTCTATCAAATATTTAAAGATTATTTAACACTTTTTCTTCTCAAACTATTACATAAAAGTAGAAAAGGAAGGAAACTTCCAAACTCTTTCTGCAAGACTAGCATTACCCTGACACCAAAACCAGTTAAAGACACTAAAGATAAAGAGAACTACAGCCCACCATGTCTGATGAACATAGATGCAAAAATCCTTACCAAATATTAGGAAATCAAATTTAACAGTACACTAAAATTACCATTTTTCATGATCAGCTGGAATTGATTCCGGGGTTGCAAGAGTAGTTCACTTTTCACAAATCAATTAATGTGAAAGTGTCACATTTACAAGAGTTAAGATAAAGGGGCATCTGGGTAGCTCAGTTGGTTAAGCATCTGACTCTCGATTTCAGCTCAGGTCATGGTCTCACAGTTTGTAGGATAAAGCCTCACATTGGGGTTTTTGCTGACAGCAAATCCTACTTGGGATTCTCTCTCCCCTCTGCCCTTCCTGCTCATTCTCACTATCTCTGTTTATTATTAAAAATATAACAATAAATAAGAAATAAATAAACATGATCATTCCAATAGTTCTAGAAAACATATTTAACAAAATACAGTGTGCAACAATGTAGAATCATAGGGAACATATATCAATATTAAAAACGTATTTTTTAAAAGTTTAATATTTATTTTGGAATAGAGAAAGAGTGCAAACAGGGAAGGGACAGAGAGTGGGGGAGAGAGAGAGAGAGAGAGAGAGAGAGAGAGAGAGAGCGAGCGAATCCCAAGCAGGCTCCACACTGTCAGCACAGATCCTGATGTGGGCCTTGAACCCATGAACCATGAGATCATGACTTGAGCTGAAACCAAGAGTCGGATGCTCAACCCACAGCTAACGTCATATTCAATGGTCAAATACTGAAAGTTTCCCTCTAGGATCAGGAACAAGACATGGATGTCTACACTTCAGCACTCTCTTTAGCATGGTACTGGGAGACATAGCTGCAGCAATTAGACAAGAAAAAGAAATTAAAAAGCATCCAAATTGGCAAGAATGAAGTAACACTGCTTCTATTTTCAGATGACATGATACATGCATGATATATATATATTTATATATCCCTAGATTCCACCAAAAACTGTTAGAACTGATACCTGAATTCAGTAGTTACAGGATACAAAATTAATATACAGAAATATTTTGCATTTCCATAGACTAATAATGAAGTTGCACAATGAAAAATTAAGAAAATAATCACTTCTTCAAAAAATACCTAGGAATAAATTTAATCAAGGAGGGTAAAGACTTATACTCTGAAAACTATAAGATACTGATGAAAGAAATTAAAGGCAACAGAAACAAATGATAATTCATGTCATGCTCATGGATTGGAAAAATTAGTGTTGTCAAAATGTCCATACAACTCAGAGCAATCTACAGATTCATCGTAATCACCATCATAGTACCAATAGCATTTTTCACAAAACTAGTACAAATAACTCTAAAATTTGTATAAACAACAAAAATAATCTTGAAAAATAAAACAAAGTTGGAGTTATCATAATCCCAGATTTCAAAATACACTACAAAACTATAGTAATGAAAACAATATGTCACTAATGCAAACATAGACACACGGATCAATAAAATGGGATAGAAAACCCAGAAATAAGCATATATATGTGTAGTATATGTATGCATTTATATATATATATAAAATCAATCTATATCAATCTATGACAAAGCAGGGAAGAAGATTCAATGAGGAAAGAAAGTCTTTTCAATGAATGGTTCTGGGGAACCTGGAAAGCTATATACAAAGACTAAACCTGGAACATTTTCCTGCACCATACACAAAAATAAATACAAACTAGATTAATGACCTAGATATGAGACCTGTTATCATAAAACTCATAAAAGAAAATGTAGGCAGTAATGCCTTGACAACTGACCCCAGGAGCATTTTTATCAAAATATCTCCTAGGTTAAGAAAACAAAAGCAAAAATAAATTATTGGGACCACACCAAAACCAAAAGTTTCACAGAGCAAAGGAAACTATATCAACAAAATAAAATAGCAACCTACTAAATAGGAGAAGATATTTGCAAATGATATATCAATAAAAGGTTAACAATCAAAATACATAAAAAATTTTTACAACTCAACACCAAAAACAAATACCAGATTTAAAAGTAGGCATAGAAACTGAATACGTATTTTTTCAAAGCAAATATAGATGGAAAAAGACACCTGAAAAGATGCTCCACATCACTAATAATCAGGGAGATGCCAATCAATACCATAATGAGATATTACTTCATGCTAGTCACAGTGGCTAGTATTAAAATTACAAGAAATAATAACTGCTGATGAGGATGCAGAGAAAAGAGAACACTTGTGCGTTGTTGGTGGGAACATAAATTGGTACATAATGAAAGGCGGCTGGGTGGCTCAGTTGGTTGAGTGTCCGACTTTAGCTCAGGTCATGATCTCAAGGTTCACGAGTTCCAGCCCCACATCCAGCTCTGTACTGACGGTGTGGAGTCTGCTTTGGATTCTGTCTCTCTCTCTTTCTCTGCCCTTGCCCCACTCTCACACAGTCTTTCTCTTCTCCACTCAAAATAAATAATATAAAACTTAAAAATAAACAAATTGGTATTCAATGAAATATCACCTCACATCTATCAGAATGGCTAAACACACACACACACACACACACACACACACACAAGAAACCATAAGTGTTGGTGACCATGTGGAGAAAAAGAAACTCTTGGGCACTATTGGTGGGAATGTATTCTAGTGCAGCCACTGTGGAAAACAGTATGAAGGTTCCTTGATAATTTAAAATAGAAATACCATATTATCCAGTAATTCTACTACTGGGTATTTCACCAAAGAAAACAAAAACACTAGTTTAGTTTGAAAAGATAGATATGCCCCTCTGTTTATTGTAGCATTACTTATAATAGCCAGAATAAATTAACCAACCTAAGTATTCAACAGATGAACAAAGAAGATGTGGTATAAGTATATAATCAAATATTGCTTAGTCATAAAATAGAATGAGATTTTGCCATTTGCAATAACATGGATAGACCTAGGAAGTATTACGGTAAGTGAAATATGTCAGACAGTGAATGAAAAATACCATATGATTTCACTTATATGTGAAATATAAAAAAAAACAAATGAACAAAAAAATCACAAAAATAGACTCCTAAATACAGAAGACAAACTGGTGGCCACCAGAAAGGAAGTGAGTGGGGAGATGGGACTAATAGATAAATGAGATTAAGAGATACAAACTTTGAATTATAAAATTAATATGTCACAAGGATGAAAAGTTCAACATAGAGAACATAGTCAATAATATTGTAATACTTTTGTATGGGAAAAAATGGTGACTATACTTGCCATACTAAGCATTGAGTATTGTATAATTATTGAATCAATATGTTGTATGCCTAAATAATATAACATTGTATCACAATTATACTTCTATAATAATAATTATTATAATAAAATCCTCCTTTTTTTTCACAACCACAAACATATTCCCTCAGCTATTGGATAACTGTAGTTCCTGAACAGTATCTATCATGGGATTCCTATAAATTCATGAGAAGGGAAGAGATAAAATGAAAATGCAATGCATCCAGTTTTGCCTGAATTACACATGTAAACATTGCATACTCAAACTTTCCAAAAGGAATGGTATATTTAGCTTGAAATTCCACTAGTTAAGTAGTCAACGATTTATCATACACATTTGAACTAATTACATAAGATCATACAAGAACTACTGCAACACAATATAAAATAACCAAAACAATATAAAAATACTTAAAATACCAAAAAATAAAGCATGCTGCTAGTATAGATATGTCAAAATTAAAGATCTAAAGTGAGGTTCTTTACATAACAATGTAAAAATTTCAGGAAGATTTATATTTTGAGTACTATTTCTACTTGGTCAAAATAGAAAAGGACTATAAATTACATCTTACAATTAAACCATAAATAACAATGGAACAACATGTCAAGTCCATCCTCAAAAATGGAGTAGACAATAAAGAAATAAGTATATATACACAGAATGCAAATATATTTGAAACATTCAAAATATTCTGAAGCTTTTTTTTAAATTTATAATAGTTTATTGTCAAATTGGTTTCCATCCAGTGCTCGTCCCCACAAGTGCCCTCCTCCATTACCACCACCTACTTTCCCCTTCAGCCCTCGGTTCGTTTTCAGTATTCAATAGTCTCTCAGGTTTTGCATCCCTCTCTCTCCCCAACACTCTTTCCCCCTTCCTCTCCCTATGGTTCTCTATTAGGTTTCTCCTGTTAGACCTATGAGTGCAAACATATGGTATCTGTCCTTCTCTGCTGACTTATTTCTCTTAGCATGACACCCTTGAGGTCCATCCACTTTCCTACAAATGGCCAGATTTCATTCTTTCTCATTGCCATATAGTATTCCATTGTATAGACAAACCCCATCTTCTTGATCAATTCATCATTTGATGGACATTTAGGCTCTTTCCATGATTTGGCTATTGTAGAAAGTGCCGCTATGAACATTGGTGTCCATGCACCTCTATGTTTCTATTTGATTCTTCCTGCTCTAATCTTTATTATTTTCTTCATTCTACTGTTTTTTAGTTTTGCTTGGTTTTGTTTTTCTAGATCCTTTATGTATAAGGTTAGGTTTTTTATTTGAGAGTTTTGCTTTTTTTTTAATGTTTTATTTTATTTTTGATACAGGGAGAGACAGAGCATGAGAGTGGGAGGGGCAGAGAGAGAAGGAGACACAGAATCGGAAGCAGGCTCCAGGCTCTGAGCTAGCCATCAGCACAAAGCCTGACGCGGGGCTCGAACCCACGAACGTGAGATCTGACCTGAGCCGAAGTCGGAGGATTAGCCGACTGAGCCATCCAGGAGCCCCGAGTTTTGCTTTTTAAAGAAGGTGTGTATTGCTATAAACATCTTAGATCAGCATTTGCTGCATTCCAAAGATATTTAGGTCTGTTGTTTTGATTTTCATTTGTATCCATATATTTTTTATTTATCCTTTGATTTTTTTGGTTGACCCATTCATTGTTTAGTAGCATGATAATTAAGCAGGATATATTTGTGTTATTTTCAGAATTTTTCCTGTGGTTATTTTATAGTCTTGTGATCAAAAAAACAAATGGTATGGCTTTAATTTCTTTAATTTGTTGAGACATGTTCTGTGGCCTAAGGTAATCTTTTTTGGATAATGTTCCATGTGGATTTGAATGTGCATACGACTGTTTTAGGATGGAATGTTTTGAATATATCTTTCCGACCTATCTGGTCCAATGTGTTATTGAAAGGCACAGTTTCTTTGTTGATTTTATGTTTGAACAATCCATCAACCAATACAACTGTGGTGTTAACATTTCTTACCACTTTTGTATTATGATCAATTACTGCCTTTATGTTTATTATTAGCTGCTTTAGTTACGTGGGTCCTGTCTTTATAGGTGCATAAGTAATTGCAATTTTTAATATCTTCTTGTTGGATTGCTCCCTTATGTTTATGTAGTGCCCATTCTTGTTACTCTTTTTGTTTTAAAGAATTTTGTCCAATATAATCTTGGTTACCCTAGTTTTCTTTTGACTTCCATTTATGTGACAAACACTTTTCCATCACTTTCAATCTGCATGTATCTTTAAGTCTAAAATGAGTCACTTGTAGGTGGGATATAGAAAGGTCATTCTTTTTTTTATCCCTTCTGTTACCTTATGTATTTTGATTGGGGCTTTTAGTACACTTACATTCAAATTAATTATTGATAAATATGTGCTTATTGCCATTTTGTTACTTGTTTTATGGTTTTTAAATTTCTTCTCTCACTCTCTTTTCTCACAATTGGCTTTCATTAGTGATATACTTGGTTTTCTTTTTCTTTAATTTTACGTATATATTAGTATTTTTTTAAATTTCTGATTGCCATTTTGCTTATATATGACATCTCTTGCATATAGCAGTCTTTATCAAGCTGAAGGTAGCTTAAGTTTGAAACCATTTTAAAGAGCACGATGTTTTTATTCCTCTCCTCCCAATCCACTTTAGGTATATGATATAATATTTTATATCCTTTTATTTTGCAAATCCCTTGGTTTTTATAGATGTACTTAATTTTACTGCTTTTGTGCTTCCTATGTGTTACTTCTGTTTATGGTCTTTCCTTTCTTTTTATTTTTCTTTTTCCTGGCCTTTCCTTTACACTAACAGTGTCCTCTTAAGCATATCTTGCAGGACTGGTTTAGAGGTCATGAATTCTTTTAGCTTTTGCTTGGGAAACTCTTTATCTCTTCTATTCTAACTGATAGCATTGCTGTGTAGAGTATCCTTTCTTATAGTTTGTTTTTTTTCTGTTCAGTAGGTGATAGCCTTATAGGGTTTACCTTGTATGTAACTTAAAAAAAATTTTGTTGCTTTTAAAATTCTTTATTACTACATTTTGCCATTTTATTACTATGTGTCTTAGTGTGGACATCCTTGGGTTGATTTTTTAAGGGGTATCTCTGTGCCTGTTTTATTTATCAGGTTTAGGAAGATTTCAGATATTCTTTCTGAAAATATATTTTATCTCTTTCTTTCACTCTCCTCTCCTTCCAAAATCCCTATATTGCAAATGTTCTTATATTTGATGGGGCCATTGAATTTTATTAATCATTTTTAATTTTTTATTATTTGTTTTTCTCTCTTCTAGTGAACTTGATTATTTTCCATTACTCTATCTTTCAAGTTCCTGATCCTCCTGCTGCTTCTTCTAGTCTACTATTTATTCCATCTAATGTTCACTTAATTTTATTTATTGAATTCTTTGTTTCTGATTGGTTCTTTTTTTTATGGGTTCTATCTCTTTTGTTGAGAGTCTTGTTGAATTCTGCCACTGTTTTTTTCAAGTCCAGTGAACATCATTATGACCATTACTTTTAATTCTCTATCAGGCATATTGCTTATCTCCTTTCATTTCACTGTCTTGCTGTAATTTTGTCCGGTTCTTTCATTTGAGACATAATCCTCTGTCTTTTCATTTTGACTAACTCTTTGTGTCTGTTTCTGTGTGTTAAAAAAAGTTAGCTATGTCTTATGCTCTTAAATGTAGTGGCTTTATGAAGAAGAGTGCTCTATAGTGCTCTGCTGTGCCCATGTCCTCTTTTTATCAGAACCTTGTGATTCAGGGAAGTACTATTTGTGTGTTGTATGTGTCCTACCATTATGGTTAAGCCATGTTTGCCTTCATTTCAATCATCTTCAACGGTTCTCTTTACCTGTTGTGGGAAGGTTTTGGCCTTTGTGTTGTTAGTGAGCTAGCTGAGTCATACCAGGAATTTTCCATAGCTGCAGTATCACCAAATAGCAGGGTGCTCTCTCTGTGTTATACCCTGAGAATATTTTGTTTGTGTATAGGGCCTGCAATCAAAGCAGATATTTACCCTCAATTCACTGCTGAGGCTACAGTTAAACTATGTGGTTCTTTTACCCTTTCCCTAGGTAAGGAGTCACTATGGAAAAGTGTTGTCCCCTGTTGAGCCTGCTTTCACAGTGCCATGCTCATTTTTCAACTATGGATGCAATTCTAATCTTGGAAAGGTCCATAGGAGACCACTGGGGTGGGGTTTGCAATATTAGCAAGGTGTGACTGATCTGGTGTGGGAGGGGACCTGTAGCTGCCTAGGAAAACTCTTGCCCACAGAAGAGTGCATGGGCAGGGCATGTTAATAGAAAGCTAAGTAGTGTTTGTGCTATACTGGTTCCTGAAGGAGCCTGCATCTAGGCTGGGAAGGAGGTAGGGAAATGGTGCTCACCAGTTCTTTCGTTGTTCGAAAAGCCTTCAAAGATTGCTGCTTCTCCAGCACAAGCACTGAAATTAGTAAACAAATTTCTCTCTTGTATATCCCAGGATTTCCCAAACTGCTGCTTCTATGCTTTGTCTCAGTGGGGCGACTCATTATGCTGTCTCTTTAAGAGTGGGAACTCAGTTTTATCTCACCTTTCTAAAGCTAAGCCCAGTGATTTTTATCTCACTCTTCTAAAACCAAGCCCAGTCATTTTTTTAAAGCTCCAGGTGTTAAGACTCACTACTTCCAAGAACTTCAGATGTTTGGCCTATCTGGCTTTCAAAGCCAGATGTTAGTGAGATTTGCTCTCCCATTGTGGGTTTCCATGCCTTGGTGCCTAGATTGTAAATTGCTCCTCTCTCCTTTCCATGCCCCTGCCCTCTTCTTGTGAACAATCTCATGGGTCATTTTGACTCCTGACCATTTCTGAGCCTTTCTTACACATTTGAATGTGGACCCTTCTCTACACTTAGCTGTGGAGCTGCTGCTTGGCCAGTCTTCAGGTTGTTTTCTGAGTTATTTGCACTGATGTGAGCACTATCTAGCTGTATTTTTTTAGGACAAAGTGAGCCTAGAATCTGCCATTTTCCTTGGAAGTCCCATACTCACATTTTAAGTGATAAATATTCTTTGATTTAAATAGGATATAATAATAATGGGATTTTAAAGAATATAGATTATCTGGTAGGCGTGGGGATAGGAGTGTGCCTTCATCACGGTGGCTTTTAGCGGCGTGGTGTGCACTCCTCCCAGGCTGGTTCGACCTGAGCTTGAGAGCGTGGCAGGGAGTGTCAGGATTTTTTTCTGGTCAAGCAGACAATTCAGGATACAGAATCCAGGGATGAATGTGCACTGTAGCAGTGAGAATGACAGGTTATTGCAGCAGGAGGCTGGCTTCCTACTATGCAAACCCAGGGGCAACATAAGAGAAAGAAACAAATAGCTTGGCTTCTTCTCGTCTTCAGAACGTTACTTATCCTCTAGGCCCCAGGAGCAATGACCTTTTACTGGACTATTCCATGAACTCTTTATGGCTCCAGAAAGATTTGGAAACAACACTGTGGGCTTTAGCAGTAACTTTCATTCCCAGGTGCCAGAGAGCGTGACGCTTCTTGTAGGTGGCACAAGTTTGTTTTTTTTTTTTTTATGAGTTCACAAATTTTCACTGCTCATCCGGATATCATGTTGGGAAGAATGTTTGGACCAGGAAGGGAGTACAACTTCATCTGGCCCAAAGAAAAAGGAGAGTTATGAGATTGTTGAAGGAATCGGTGCAAATGTGTTTGAAGTAGTGCTGAATTATTACAAAACTGGTATCATCAATTGTCCAGATGGCATCTCTATTCCAGATCTCAGAGATACATGCAATTATCTCTGCATTTAGTTTGACTTCAACACTATCCGATGTCAAGATCTGAGTGCTTTACTGCTAACAAGCAGTTTGACCGCTACCTTGAAGCGCTGATCTTGCCCATCATGGTGGACTGTGCCAAGAAAGGAGAGCGAGAGTGTCACACCTCTTGCTGACAGATTAAGATTCTGTGGACTGGGATGAAGACCAACCCCTCCCATGGAGGAAGAATACTCCCAAATCCTTTATAGATTCGAGCTTTATAGATTCTTCAAATATATTGAGAATCATGATGTCGCTGAAACGGTGTTAAAGTAGTGGGGCCTGAAAAGAATTTTCATTGGAGTTGAAGATTATTCTACTTGTAAAGAAAAAAAATACCTGGTGGCTGGTCTGACGTAATCTATAATTATTTGCAGTGACCCTTTATCCAGATGTCTTGGGAAGAGGAAGAACGGAAGAGTCGCCATGTGGATTTCCAGTGTGTCCAAAGCAAATCCTTCACTAATCTGGTAGCTTCTGGAGAAGATGTCTTAGAGGATCAGGAGATATTAATGCACAACCCACCCCATGTGGATGAACTTGACCATCTGAATGCTCCACTTTTTCAGATGGCTTCTAATGACTTTCAGGATTAGGGCCAGTTGTGGACCTACACTCTTTGGAGCTCCTCTCAGTCCAGGATGCCCACAGCCAGTCCTCCCCATGGTTTGTCTCACCCTGAGTAAGAGACATGCTTCTCCATCCTTTCCTGTTCTCCCACTAATAACATGTGTCCTTTTCATTACTGACAATTCTGTGCCTCCAGCAGGGAATCAAAAGCACTCACTGGTAAATAAGCTACCAGCTTTGTAGCGGCCTTGGTAACTTGAAATTTTTGTATCTGGTGCTATTTACTGAGCCTTTGTATAACTGCAAAAAGCAAGAAAGGAAGTCAAGACTCCTGTTGCCTCATATCCATCAAGGCAGTAGTCATTTTTTTATACTTTGTTCTTGGCCTTTGTTTTGTTCATTTTATACCAGACAAATGAATTACTGAGCAGAAAGGGGACCAAACTTTAAAAAGAGGCAATCTCTGGCTTCCACTACCATGCACTAATGGGATTCTCATTAAGCATTTAATGAAGATGCCATGCCTGGTGGCCTCTGTGCCCAAGTTGCATCTGGAAGACCTAGGCTCTCATTAAAATGTCCAAAAGGAAATTTTTTAAGAGTCTGAATTCAGGGGTTTTTTTCCATTAATGTGATGAATAATACAAATCCACACAGATTCTTTGACAGGAACTCCAGTAAAGCATAACAATGTTTATGAAACCCTTTAAGGTTCAAAGTTTTTGAGCCTACACAAATCAGTTATTTGGAATGATCATTTGGAAGGAATTTCACAACTCAAGTAGAAGAAACTCTCCAAATCAGGCCACTTTGATTATCCTGGCTTGGAATCTGGTGTGAAGACATAAGTCTTCACCCAAGGGCAGCACATTGCTACAGGTGTGTCTGGGAAACCTTAGCTGATATGGCTTAAAGGATTTCAAGAGATGAACAGAAATTTCTCACAAGTGCTTGGTTTCTCAAAGGAAAGACTTATAACAGCTCCAGGAAAAGGGACATTTGGGGTGAACCTGGGTGGGGAAACATCCCTCACAGTCTTTGTCCTAATGCAGGATTTTTCTTTGTATATTGTTTTCATACTATGCAATTTCTTTGGATATCATGATAATTGTTTTTGAAGTAGTCAATTACACTACCCTCGCTGTGTAAAAACACCATACTACTGTTATCCCAAAGAAAGGAGGAGTTGAAGTGATATTATGCCTAGTAATTTTGTTTGATCTTTCGGTTCTGTGTTAATAAAGCATGGTGTAGGACAACCTCGATCAATCCCCCAAGTATTGAACCATTTTTCTTCATGTCCCAAATGCTTTTAGCAGAGATAAATTTTGAGCTACATGTTAAGTGTTGAGATAATTTCCCATTTTGTGGTAAATGTTGGTCTTATCATCTACACAGAATCTTTACTCATCACAAATTTCAGAGGTACATAGTTTCCTTCATGCTCTTTAAGACAATGTGACTAGTTTTCTTAAATTCCATTCTTATAAGTTACCATAGGGTAAAATAGTGGATTCCATTTATTATTGCCCTAGATCTAGTCCTCCAAAAGTAAAGTCTGATGGATGTCAAAAGCTGCTCTTTCCAAGCTTTAAAAACAA
The DNA here is from genome assembly GCF_006229205.1 of Suricata suricatta. Taxonomy (NCBI): domain Eukaryota; kingdom Metazoa; phylum Chordata; class Mammalia; order Carnivora; family Herpestidae; genus Suricata; species Suricata suricatta. The sequence goes on along the minus strand of NC_043717.1, from coordinate 63,081,077 downwards.
GAATGTTCTTAAGAGTGTGTTCTATGTGCACTGTTACCAGCAGCACAGTGGGAATTAATGCTCTGTTCATGACTCAGAAAAAAGTAGTAATAAGGAGTTAAACTGAGCCATCTCCCACCTACAGAGTTTTTCTGACTACCAGTGGCATCAAATGTGTAAGGCTTATGGCAAGGGTTAAAGTTTAGGGTTAGTGGTTTTGTTGCCAGATGGTACTTTTAGGTGAGTGAAGCTCATTGAAAATATATTGCAATTCAGGTATATCTCAAGAAAAATCCAAAATACAAAATCTAACAACACAACTAAAGGAACTAGAAACAGAATAACAAAGACACCCAAAACCTAGCAACAGAAGAAAATAATAAATATCAGGGCATAAATTAACAATATAGAATTAAAAACTAGTAAAACTGATCAATGAAACCAAGAGTTGGGATTTTTTTGAAAAAGTAAACAAAATTGATAAACCTTTACCCAGGTTTCTCAAAAAGAAATGATTGACGCTCCAAATAGATAAAATCACAAAGAAAATGGATTTATTACAACATCTCTCAGAAAAACACGCAATTATCAGGGAATATTGTGCAAAGTTATATGCCAACAAGCTGGACAACCCAGAAGAAATGGACAAATTCCTAAATGCACACACACTGCCAAAACTCAGATGCGAAGAAATAGAAAATTTGAACAAATCCATAACTAGTTTAGAAATTGAATCAGTTATAAAAAATATCCCAAAAAACAAGACCCCTGAACTATATGGCTTCCCTAAGGAATTCTATCAGACATTTAAAGCAAAGTTAATACCTATACTTCTCAGGTTGTTCCAAAAAATAGCAATGGAAAGAAAACTTCCTGACTCAACTATTAAGCCAGAATCACTTTGATTCCCAAATCAGACAGAGACCCAGCAAAAAAAGAAAAGTAGAGACCAGTAGCCCTGATGAATATGGATGCAAAAAATTCTCAACAAGATACTACCAAATCAAATTCAACAGTATATTAAAAGAATTATTCACCATGATCAAATGGGATTGATTCTTGGGTTACAGGGCTGGTTCAATATTTGCAAATTAAACAAAGTGATACATAACATTAACAACAACAAAAAAGATAAGAAACATATGACCCTGTCAATAGATGCAAAAAAAAATTGACAAAATACAACATCCTTTACTAATAAAAACTCTCGAGAAAGGATCAGAGGAACATACTTAAACATCATAAAAGCTATTTATGAAAAGCCCACAGCTAATATCATCCTCAATGGGGAAAAACTGAGAGCTTTCCCCCAGAGAGCAGGAACATGACAGGGATGTCCACTCTCACCACTGTTTCTTAACATAGTGCTGGAAGTCCTAGCATCAGCAATCAGACAACTAAAGGAAATAAAAGATATCAGAATTGGCAAAGATGAAGTCATACTTTCACTTTTCAGGGACAGCATGATACTCTACATGGAAAACCCAACAGATTCAACCAAAAGTTAGCTAGAACTGATCTATGAATTCAGCAAAGTCGCAGGTACAAAATCAATTTACAGAAATAGGTTTCATTTCTATACACCAATAATGAAAGAGAAATCAAGAAACTGATCCCATTCACAACTGCACCAAGAACCATAAAATACCTAGGAATAAACCTAACCAAAGATCTAAAATATCTGTATGATGATAACTCTAGAAAACTTATGAAGGAAATTGAAGAAGACACAAGGAAGCGGAAAAAATATTCCAAGCTCATGGATTGGAAGAATAAATTTTGTAAAAATTTCAATACTATCCAAAGAAATCTGTACATTGAATGCAATCCAAACAGATTGCACCAGCATTCTTCTCAAAGCTAGAACAATCTTAAAATGTATATGGAACCTCAAAAGAGCCTGAATAACCAAAGTAATATTGAAGAAGAAAACCAAAATGGAAGGCATCACAATCCCAGACTTTAGCCTCTACTACAAAGCTGTCATCATCAAAACAGTATAGTATTGGCACAAAAACAGGCAAATGGGCCAATGGAATAGAATAGAGAACCCAAAATTGGACCCACAAAGACAGCCTCTTTAACAGATGGTGCTGGGAGAACTGGACAGCAACATGCAGAAGAATGAAACTAGACCACTTTCTTACACCATACACAAAAATAAACTCAAAATGAATGAAGGACATGAATGTGAGACAGGAAACCATCAAAGCCATACAGGAGAAAGCAAGAAACAACCTACCTGACCTCAGCTGCAGCAATTTCTTACTCTACACATCTCCAATGGCAATTGAGTCAAAAGCAAAAATGAACTATTGGGACCTCATCAAGATAAGAAGCTTCTGCACGGCAAAGGAAACAATAAAAAAACAAATAAAAGGCAACTGATTGGAATGGAAAAAGATAGTTGTAACTGACATATGGGATAAAAGGCTAGTATCCAAAATCTATAAGGAACTCAGCAAACTCCACACCCAGAAAACAAATAATCCAGTGAAGACATGGGAAGAAAACATGAATAGATGCTTTCCCAAAGAACACATTCAGATGGCCAACAGACACATGAAAAGATACTTAATGTCACTCAACATTGGGATAATACTAATCAAATCCATACTGAGATATCACCTCACACCGATCACAGTGGCTAAAATGAACAAATCAAGAGACTATAGATGCTGGTGAGAAACGGATACCCTTTTAAACTGTTGATGGGAATACAAACTGGGAGATGCTCTGGAAAACAGTGTGGAGGTTCCCCCAAAATTATAAATTATGTTCCCCTATGACACAGAAATAACACTGCTAGGGATATACCCAAGGTATATCCCTGGAGCAGAAATGCTCAAGCATAGGGGCACATGTACACCAATGTTCATAGCAGCACTTTCAACAATAGCCAAATCATGGAAAGAGCCTAAATGTCCATCAACTGATGGATAGATCAAGAAGATGTGTTTTATCTATACAATGAAATACTACATGGCAATGAGAAAGGATGAAATCTGGCCATTCCTAGGAAAGTGAATGGACCTCAAGGGTGTCTTGCTAAGTGAAATAAGTCAGGCAGAGGACAAATACCATATGTTTTCACTTATAGGTCTAACAGGAGAGACCTAACAGGGGACCATGGGAAGGGTTAGGGGAGGGAAGTTAGGGAGAGGGTGGGAGGCAAATCATGAGAGTCTCTTGAATACTGAAAACAAACTGAGAGCTGAAGAAGGAAGAGGAAAGGAGAAGTGGTGTGATGGTCATGGAGAAGGGGTCACTTGTGGGGAAGAGCACTGCGTGTTATATGAAAACCAACTTGGCAATAAACTATTAAAAAGTAGAATTTGATATGTGGTTTTGAACTAAATATATGTAAATTTGTAATTATTTTTAAGTTAAATATTTCTATAAATTGCTAATTGTTTACCATCAAATATAGCCAAACCTTTTCCAACATGAAACCATAAACAAGTATCAATGAACAATGAAGACCTATAATAAAATTTATTCATTTTTTAAAATGGGAACTTTCATGAATGTACATACAACATTCTTAGCTATCACTTTGCTCTTTTGTTCAAATAATCTAAATGAGACATATTAGAAAGAATATTACTCATGGAAGAGTCAATCAGTGAGAAGTGGGGGACACTGGGCTTTTCTCATTCCTCAGTCAAAGCTGTATGAGGGTCACATCATTTTAGGCACCCAAGAAATCAATCCGTGAATTTGCAGAAGGGGTTCCATGGTTGGAGAGAGATAACATGGCAGGTATGTAGTGTATGGAAGTGAATTGAAGGAGAGAAAAGTTGAGGTGTTATGGAAAGGAGGGGGACCCTTTCGATGGAGAGAAATAAGGGAGAGAATGTGAGAGGGGTTGAAAGTGTGTAGCATTGGGTTCACACAAGAGGAAAACCACTCTGGACCATGGACTTGGGAACAAAACATACTGGATATAGCAGGATTTTTTTTTTCATTTGGAAAATAGCATTTGGAATTCAAACTCTGAGGTTTTGGAAGTGCATAACTTTCTCAGGAGTAGATCTGTGGTGTACTCTCCTGGGGAGAGGCAGGAGCTGGTTCCAGAGTGTATAGCATGGTGCAGGGATCTCTGGGGTGCATTGGGAGGAACATTCCCCTTACTGGAGTACTTTTGGAAGACGATGTATATTGCCCATCCAAGGAAAAAAGACTGTAGGCACTAGCAAGAGGGAGGGGACAGAGAGGCACCGAGAGGACATACAACCATGTTGCTACTTTTAGCTGTGCCATGCAGGTGTGGGACTGTTTTTCAGAGACAAAGGACATCAGACACAGGGTGGAGAGTCTCTAATCCAGAGAAGACAGATGGGTCTGCTAGGTGCCGTGTATTTTAAGATTTAGTGCTTTACATCACAGCCACATGCCAAAGAAAAATGGGAGGAGAACTTTGGTGCAGGATGGTCTTACTGCCCTTGTTATTCAGTGAGGGCTTCCTGAATCGTGGAGGATGTGAGATCCCATGTCTGGGGATGAGAGATTGTGGTGGCAACATTTTCTCACCAACATCAATATGGTGGAACTTCAGAGAGCAGCACAGCTGCCCTCAATAGAAGCAGGGCCTGCTTAAACCAAACTGCAGCCCCCTGTGCCTGACAACTGCTTATTTCCTGGGACAAGACTGACTGTAAGCCAATACAGCAGACCTCTCCTCCAGAAGACTAGCACAAACAGTACCCTACCTGCACCAAGTATACTGAAAATCAAGTGCTTCAACCGTGCCTGCACCAAGTATATTGAAAATAAAATGCTTCCAAAAGACACCTCCCATTCTGGTGGTAAAAGGACAAGGCTTAATTTTTTTTTCTTCTTTTTTTTTTCTTTTGGAATGAGGCTTTTAGTTTCTTGTTTGTTTGTTTTTGATTTTTTTGTCTTTTGGAATATAGCCTTTCCCACTACACCTATTTACTAGATCTATTTTAATAAACAAGTCAAAGCACACCTAGTTAAATGTCCAAACACTCCGAATCCAAGCAAGAAGGATCTCTGCAGAGGACTTACCAATGGGAAAGAGCACGGAGTGCACACAGCACACACCAGAAACACTTCTTGAAGTTCCAGGCCCTGGACAGTGTATGACCTTTTTTTAATAAAGCATTACTATCAGGTGAAGAAAATATAACAAGCTCCTAAAACAGAAAAAACATAAACTAACCCAAAATGACAAAACAAATATATTCTTTCCAAAAGAAGGGTCATGAAGAAATCACAGCCAGGAGCTTGCTCAAAACAAATAGAAGCAATATAGCTGAGCAATAAATTAGAACAACAGTCATTGGACTAACACCTGAACTTGAAAAAGGCATAGAAGACAGCAGAGAACCCCATGCTACAGAAATCAAAGAACTAAGAACTAGTCGGGATGAAAAAAATGCTATAACTAAGATGCAAAACTGACGGAATACAGTGACAGTGAAGATGAAGAAGTAGAGGAGAGAATAGGTGATACAGAAAATAAATTATGAAAAATAATGAAGCTTAAAAGAAGAAAGAAGGAAACTATTAGATCACGAGAGGAGATTTAAAGAACTTAGTGATTCCATAAAAAATAAGTATTATATTATAGGAGTTGCATAAGAAGGGTGAGAAAAAGGGGGAGAAGTTTAATTTGAACAAATTATAGCTGAGAACTTCCCTAATCTGGGGAATGAAACAGTCATTCAAATCCAAGAGACACAGAGAACTCCTTAATAAAATAAAGTAAAGTAAAATAAATTAAAATAAAATAAATCAATACCATGACAAATTCATGACACTGGCAAAATACAAAAATAAAGAAAGATTTATGAAAGCAGCCAGGGAAAAAAGGTCATTATCCTACAACAGTAAACACACAATGTTAGCAGCAGACATATCCACTTAAACTTGGCAGGCCAGAAGAGAGTGGCAGGAAATATTCAATGTGCTGAATGGGAAAAGTACACAGGGAAGAATTCTTTATCCAACAAGACTGTTGTAAAAATAGAAGGAGAAATAAGATTTCCTGGAAATACAAAAACTAAAGGAATTTGTAACTACTAACCCAGCCCTAGAAGAAATTTTAAAAATCCTTTGAGTGGAGAAGAAAAAATAAGACCAAAGCAACAAAGACTACTAAGAACCAGAGTACATCACCAGAGAAACCAACTCTCCAGGTAACACAGTGGCACTAAATTCATGTATTTCAAAAATCACTCCAAGTGTAAATCATTTAAATTCTCCAATCAAAAGACATAGGATATGATTAATAAAAAAAAACAAGAATAATCATATGTTGCCTAAAAGTGACTCATTTTAAACCTAAAGACACTTCCAGATTAAAAGGGGGGATCTGGAGAAGAATCTATCATGCTAATGGATGTCAAAACAAATCCAGAGCAGCCATACATATATCATACAAACTAGATTTTAAAACAAAGGCTGTAAAAATAGATAAAGAAGGGCATTATATTATAATTAAAGAATATATTCATAAAGAAGATCCAACAATTGTAAACACTTATGCCCCCAATTTGAAATGCCCAAATATATAAATCAGTTAAGAAAAAACAAAAGTATTTTAATAATACCATAATAATAGGAGAATTTACTACCCCTTTTACAGCAATGGACAGATGAACAAAGAAAATAAACAAGGAAATATAGCTTTGAATGACACACTGGACTAGATGAGCTTAACAGATATATTCAGAACATTCCATCCTAATACACATCCTTTAAAGGGCAAATGGAATATTCCCCAGAATAGATTCTATAGTAGTTTACAAATCAGCCCTCAACAAGTATAAAAAAATTGGGATCATACCATGCCTTTCAGATCATGACAATATGAAACTTCAAGTCAACCACAAGAAAAAATTTGGATAGCCCTCAAATACGTGGAGTTTAAAGACCATCCTATTAAACAATGAATGGGTTAACCAGGATATTAAAGAAGAATTAAAAAAAAATACGTGGAAACCAAAGAAAATGAATGCACAATCCTCCAACCATTTGGGATGCAGCAAAGGTAGCCCTACGAGAAAAGTATATTGCAATTCAGGCCTGTCTCAGGAAGCAATGAAGGTCCAAAATACACAATATAACTTTACATCTAAAGGAGCTAGAAAAGGAAGAGGAAAGGAAGCCTAAAGCCAGTGGAATAACAAAGATTAAATCAGAAATAAATGGTATATAAATAAGCAAAAAAAATCCTATAACAGATAAACTAAACTAAGAGATGCTTCATTGAAAGAATAAACAAAATTGATAACCCCCAGCCAGACTTAGCCAAAAGAAAGGAGAAAGAGCCCAAATAAATAAAATAAAGATGAAAGAGGAGAGATCACAATCAACACCACAGAAATACAATTATAAGAGTATACTATGAGAAATTATATGCGAAAATACTGAGCATTCTGGAAGAAATGGACAAATTCTTAGTGATCCATACAACCAAAATTGAAACAGGAAGAAATACGAATTTTAAATAGACCTATAGCCAGCAAAGAAATTGAATCAGTTCTCAAAAAGCTCCCCAAAACAAGAGTCTTAGGCCAGGTGGCTTCCTAAGGGAATTCTACCAGACATTTAAAGACAAGTTAATGCTTAACTTCTCAAATTGTTTCAAAAACTGGAAATGTAAGGAAAGCTTCTAAATTCATTCTATGAAACTGGCATTACCTTGATTCAGAAGAAAAGCTTCCAAATTCATCCTATGATGCCAGCATTACCTTGATTCCCAATCCAGAAAAAGACCCCACTAAAAAGAAGAATTATAGGCCAATATCCCTGATTAAACTGGATTCAAAAATTCTCAAGAAGATACTAGCAAATTCAGTTTAAAAATCAGCCCTCAACAAGTATAAAAAATTGGGATCATACCATGCCTTTCAGATCATGACAATATGAAACTTCAAGTCAACCACAAGAAAAAATTTGGAAAGCCCTCAAATACGTGGAGTTTAAAGACCATCACTAAAATAATTATTCACCATGATCAAGTTGGATTTATTCTTGGGCTGTAGGGCTGTTTCACTATTGGCAAAACCATCACCGCGGCAGACCACATTAATTAAGGAAAAGATCAGAACCATAGAATTCTTTCAATAGATACAGAAAAATCATTTGACAAAATACAAAATGTATTCTTTGAAAAATTCCTAAATAAAGTAGGGATAGATGGAACATAACTCAACATCATAAAGGCTATATATAAAAGACTCATAGCTAATATCCTTAATGGGGAAAAACTTTGAGCCTTTCCCCTATGGTCAGGAACAAGACAAAGATGCCACACTCATGATTACTATTCAATATAGTATTGAATGTCTTAGGCACAGCAATAAGGCCAAAAAAAAGGGCATACAAGTTGGCCAGGAATAAGTAAAAATTTAATTATTGCAAAAGACATGAAACTCTATGTAGAAAACCCAAATTACCCCACTAAAAAATTGCTAGAATTGATACATGAATTCAGCAAAGTCACAGGATACGAAATCAGCATGTAGAAACCTGTTACATATTTATACATAATTAATAAGCAGCAAATAAAAGAAATGATCCCATTTATAATTGCACCAAAATATATAAGATACCTAGGAATAAACCAAACCAAAAATGAAAAGTATTGGTACTGAGAAAACTATAAGACACTTAGGAAAAAAATGAAGAGGACAAAAAGAAATAGATAAGCATTCCATGCTCATGGATTGGAAGAACAGACATTGTTAAAATGGCTATATTATCCAAAGAAATCAATACATTTAATGCAGTCCTTGTAAAAGTAACATCACCATTTCTCACAAAAGTAGAACAAGCAATCCTAAAATTTTATAGAACTGCAAAAGACCCTGAAGAGCCAAAGGAATCCTGATAAAGAAAAACAAACTGGAGGTATCATGATTCTGGATATCAAGCTATATTCCAAATCTGTAGTCATCAAGGCAGTATAGTCCTGGCACAAAGACAGATGCATACGTCAGTGGAACAGAATTGAAAGCCCAGATATGGACCCTGAGGTATATGGTCAACTCATCTTCAACAAAACATGAAACTATAGCCAATGGAAAAAAAAAAGACAATCTATTTAATAAATGTTGTTGGGAAAAGTGGATAGTGACATGCAGAAGAATGAAACTGGACCACTTTCTTATACCATAAAAAAAATATATTCAAAATTGAAAGACCTAAAAGTGAGACATGAAAATCCTAAAGAAGTACACCAGCAGCAACCTCTTTGATCTTGCCCAGAGCAACTTCTCACTAGACAGATCAAGGGCAAGGGAAACTATTGAGACTTCATCAACATTAAAACCTTCTGCACAGTGAAGGAAACAATCAACAAAACCAAAAGGCAGCCTACAGAATGGGAGAAGGTATTTGCAAATGATATACACATTTTTGTCTGTTTTTGTTACTTATTTACTTATTTATTTACTTATTTACTTACTTGTTTTTAATTTAAACTCAAGTTAGTTAACATATAGTGTAACAATGATTTTGGGAATAGAATTTAATGATTTGTCACTTACATGTAACAGTCAGTATTCTTCCAAAGTGTCTTCCTTAATGCCCCACTCCCATTTAGCCCATTCTATCACCAAACACCCTTCCAGCAACCTTCAGTTTGTTCTCTGTATTTAAGAGTCTCTTGTGGTTTGTCACCCTCTCTGCTTTTATATTATTTTTGCTTCCCTTTCCTTATGTTCATGTTTTGTTTCTTAAATTCAACATATGAGAGAAATATATATTTGTCTTTCTCTGACTGACTTATGTAGCTTAGCATAATACACTAGTTCTATCCATGTAGTTGCAAATCTCACATCTTCTTTATCTACCCATCAGTAGATGGATATTTGGTCTTTTTTCTTACTTTGGCTATCGTCCATAGTGTTTTTATAAATATTGGAGTGCACGTGACCCTTTGAAACAGCACTCCTTTGTCCTTTGGAAAATACATAGTAGTGAAATTGTGGAGTCATAGGGTAGTTCTATCTTTATTTTTTTGAGGAAACTCCATACTGTTTTCCAGAATAGCTGCAACAGTTTGCATTCCCATCAGCAGCGCAAAAGAGTTCCTTTTTCTCTGCATCCTTGCCAACATCTGTTGCCTGAGTTGCTAATTTTAACCATTTTCTCAAGTGTGAGGTAGCATCTTATCATCGTTTTGGTTTGTATTTCCCTGATGATGAGTGATATTGATCATTTTTCATATATCTGTTAGTCAATTGGATGTCTTCTTTGGAGAAGTGTCTATCCATGTCTTTTGCCCATTTCTTCACTGGATTATTTGTTTTCGGGGTGTTGAGTTTGATATGTTCTTTATTGATTTTGGATACTAACCCTTTATCTGATATTTAAATTGCAAATATCTTCTCCCGTTCTATCTGTTGCCTTTTAGTTCTGCTGATTGTTTCCTTTGCTGATCAAAAGCTTTTTATTTTGATGAGGTCTCAAACTCAAGACTTCTAACTCTTTGTTAATAACTATCATGAAAGTGGGCATCTTTGTCATGTTCCTGACCTTAAAGGGAAAGCTCTCAGTTTTTCCCCATTGAGGATAATATTAACTATGAATCTTTCTTATATGGCTTCTAGGAGGTATGTACCATCTATCCCTACTTTCTTGAGGGTTTTTTTTAATCAAGAAAAGATGTATTTTTTCAAAAACTTTTTCTGCATCTATTGAGAGGACCATGTGGTTCTTATCCTTTCTTTTATTAGTGTGATGTATCATATTAATTAATTTGTGAATATGGAACTCAAAGATTCCCACTTAAGGGCTTCTGGGTGGTTCAGTCAGTTGAGTGTCTGACTTCAGCTCAGGTCATGAACTCGTGGCTCTTGGGTTCGAGTCTCATTTCAGGCTCTGGACTGACAGCTCAGGGCCTGGAGTCTGCTTCAGATTCTGTGTATCTCTCTCTCTTTCTGTCTCTCTCTGCCCCTCTCCTGCTCTCACTCTGTGTGTGTGTCTCTCTAAAATAAACATTTAAAAAATTAAAAAAATATATTCCAGCTTAAAATTTCTTACAAGGCTTATTTAAAGGTCACAAACTCCTTTAGTTTTTGTTTGTTCAGAAACTCTTTATCTTTCTTTCTATTTTGAATGACAACATTGTTGGATAAATAATTATTGTCTGCATATTTTTCCAATTCAGTATGTTAAATATATCCTGCCATTCCTTTCTGGCCTACCATATTTCTGTGAACAGATATGCTATGGACATGACCTTTCTTCCCTTAGAGGTTAAGTACGTTTTTTCCCTTGCTGCTATCATGATTCTTTCCTTGTCTGTATTTTGTGAATTTGATTATGATATGCCTTGGTGATGGCAGGTTTTGGTCAATGTATTGGAAGTTCTCTTTGCTTCTTGGATTGTGATGTCTGTCCTTCCCCAGATTAGGAAAGTTTTCTGATATAATTTGCTCACATGAACCTTCTGCCCCCTTTTATTTCTTCATATTCTGGGACTCTGATGATTCAGATGTTATTGCTTTTAATAACCCCTTGAGTTCTCTAAATCTTGTATCATGATTTTTTGCCTTCGCTTCCCTCCTTTTTTCTGTCTCATTATTCTCCATAATTTTATCTTCTATATCACTAATTCACCAATCTGATTCACCCATCCTTACTGTTGTGGCATCCATTTGAGATAACATCTTTGATATAGCATTTAAAATTTCAGCCTGACTAGATTTTTTAAATTTTATCTCCACCGAACAGGTTCTATGCTTTTTTCAACTCCAGCTAGTGTCCTTATTATTGTGATTCTAAATTTTAGTTAAGACATCTTGCTTAATCTGTTGATTAAGCTTCTGACTGGTATTTCTTCCTGTTCTTTATTTTGGGGTGAATTATTTTGTTTTGTCACTTTGGAGGAAGAACATAATTAATAAAATAATAAATTGAACTTAAAAATTAAAAAGAAAACAAAAAATCAAATAAACTAAGCTAGATATTAGGTGTGTTTTGATCTGCTTGTTGATAGAAATTTTATAAAATAGAGAAAATGGAGAAAGAAAAGAAAAAAAACATCAAAGAAAAAAATTAAATTAAAAAGATATATAATATAGGATAAAATAAAAAGAAGGAAAATTGAATAAAATATAAATCAAAAATTAAAAATGAAGTAGAAAATAAAAATTAAAATAAATTTTTCTTTTTCTGTATCCAATAAATAAAGAATAAAGCAAACAATTTAAACAAAAAATTAGCAAAGAAAATGAACCAATAAGTGATCCAGCAAACAGAACCTCAAATGAAGTTATATCCAGTTTCCTCTAGAACTGAAACTATGAAGCCCTCTATATTCCATACACTAAGCAGGTGTAGTGGCTTGTGCTGGTCTTCTAGGGGATGGGCTTGGAGATTGCAGCTGGGCGGTGCTTGGTATAATGACTCTGTTCTCCACCTGGTGGCACTGCTTAGCTTACTGGAGTAGATCAGTGTGCCTGCTTGCATGGGTATGTGTGGGAGAAGGGGAAATGCCTTTACCCAACTTCCCAATCTCTGGCACAGGAACTTCGTGTTCTCAATGACAGGCAATAAAGCATTCCTTCTTTGTCTCAGGCCTCCATCCACTACCCACTTTTACCCTGTCCTTGTCCAAGCTGTCTGCCTACCAGTCAGCACTTTCCCCCATAGTTTTATCTCAGATGAGGTTATATTTCCAAACCTCAACTACAGAGACCCCTCTGTCTTGGGCTTGTGCTAACTCTTTGGGGAGGGACCGCACTAAGCAATGGCTTGACGGTGGTTTGCCACTGAAAATATTTATGCAATCAGACATTTTCAGAAATTCAGAGAATATAGCAAATCACAACACACAGCCAGAAGCCACCTCCAAGTTTCACTGCACTCTGGTGTCTTTGTCCCAATACCAGCAAATGTGGCTGCTCTCTGGGGTCCACTGGGACTTTTGCCCATGGATAGGCCATTTTGCCTCTACCAAACGCACTCCAAGCAAGGTAACTGATTCTCTTTGTGTGGCAAATAGGACCCTCAGATCCTCCTACCTATTGCTGGAGATTTTCCCTCCTTTCTCACCAGAGCACCTCCAGACAATGAGCTCTGGAACTTCAGACTCTGCACTCCAATGTTTTTAGACTCCTGATGGCATGGAACCCCTCTCTTTTCTTCTCATCAATGGTTTACTGGAACATATTCTTATTCAGTCCCTTGTGAGTATTCTTACTCTTTCTCTCTCTGTCTCCAGGTACTTTCAGGAGAGTGCTTTTCTTGCCTGATCCTGAGACTATCCCCCTTCCTATTTTCCTGTCCTCTTTCCTCAGAAGCAGTTCCCTGTCCTTTGAAGCTTTACTCTCCCCACTTCACCTCTAAGCACCATGTACTTGCTGAATTCTGTGGCTCAAGTTACGCAGATTGCTGTGTTATCCTCAGACCAATTTCCTATGTGTTCAAAATGGCTTGGACCTGATCTAGCTGTGTTTCAGGGAAGAGACAAGCTCAGGGTCCCCATGCTGCTATACCACCTTAACTCTTTATAAATGACATATTTGATAAATGGTTAGTTCCAAAATTTATAGAAAACGTATCAAACTCAACATTTAAAAAAACGAATAGTCCATTTAAAAAATGGAGAGAAGATATGTGTAGACATTTTCCCAAAGAACACATCCAGAAGCCTAACAGACACATGAAACCATGCTCAACATAACTCATCATTAGGGAAATACAAATCAAAACCATGAAGAGATACCATGTCACACCTGTCAGAATTGCCAAAACTCACAAAACAAGAAATAATGGATGTAGGTGAGAATGCAGAGAAAGGGGAACTCTGTTACACTGCTGGTGGGAATGCAAACTGGTACAACCATTCTGGAAAACTGTATGGAGGTTCCTCAAGAAACTAAAAATTGAACTACCTTAAGATCAGGCAATTACTCTGAAAATGTATCATTGTTAAAATAATCTTACAATCTTGGACCTATCAGAAAAGTAATGTTGCAAGGCCAACTGTCGACCTCAAATCTGGAGCAATGCAAAACTAATAAAAAGTAACATTTACATACCTGGAATAGAAGCCACTAGAGTTAAAAATTGGTGAAAACATTTAAATGATAATTTTGAATTGCTGGAGGCTAAGTATGGACTATCATAAGAGTCAAGAACTTTTGAGGACCCACATTTCTTGGGATGACCCCACAATTTCATGTGTTTTACTTCTATGAAGTGCACTCGGTTCTCATAGTGAAGCTATGGAAAGATCCCTCCATAGCTCAGGCAGGGGAGGAGATTTGTCATTGTGATGTACACCAGGATTCTTTCCAATAAAAAAGGCCTGCTCCCCAGGGGAAAATACTTTACCAAAGACTTATTACTGTTGAAGGAAGAATGTTCAGTCCATTCTAGCCCCCTCTATCCTACTTGTCTCACTTCGGAGGTTAGTGGAGAGAACCCTACCACTTACTAAACACTTCTAAATACAATAGATGAAGAAGAGACCTAATGTACAACTAAGTTAAATAAATTAAAAGGAGTAAGGTTGTTTTAAAAGGCACATTTATATTAACATAGGAATGATAGTAAAGCAACAATTAAATTCTCTCCTTGTTTTCTTTTGGCTACAATTTTGGCTCTGTGCTTTACAGAAATTTTAAAGAAACCATAGTAGTGAATGGGATTGAGGATGGTTAAAGATGTGGCATAGCACAAGGACCCTAAGTTCATTTCATTGAATAATAAGTTGCACTACTAGATGGAAAGAAGAAGCCACATAGAGGAAGGTAAGAAGTGAAAGATGTGGTTTGGGGAAGAAACAGATCATGGGTGCTGTTGAGACATAGATCATAGAGGTGAGGGGTAGCACTGGTCACTGAGTAAGGCAAGAAAGAAAGAAGTGCACAGGGGGAAAGAGAAGGAGGACACTTTTCCAAGCCATTGCCTGTGAAAACTAGAGGGGCTGAGTTTTGTGAGATTTTGCAACCAGCAGGGCTCAAAGACTGGAGTTTTAAAGGTCGGTGGGCTTGGCTAGGATAGAGATCTGAGAGTGTGGCCCTACTCCAGGAAAGAAGACAGACAAGCAGTCTGGATCTGAGGACACTAAAGCTCACAGGGAGGCATTGTTCACTCTTTTTGGAGCACATCTCTGTGAGAAATAGAGTTCCCAGAGACTTCTCTCTGGGGATAGAGGAGGCAGCAGACTCCCTTTCCCTCCTTTACCTCTTGTAATAGACACAGAAATACATCCTGCGTGCCACTAACCTAGATACTGACTGTATTGACTGCTTGGAGCACGTCCGACACCCTGCACTCTGGCACAAATGCCCCTCTTCATTTGGTCTGCATCAGTTTCAGGGCAATAAGACCCTCCTTCAGAAAAAGAGCACAAATCTCCACCACAGCATATCCCTAAATTATTGAGTTTTTCACCAGGCCTGGGTCAGACAGAGACCAGGGTTCACTGCACTGCTCCTGGCAGGCAAACATCTCTGAGACAGACAGCATGAAAATGGTAATCTGAAAGACACGAGGGAGCTTATTCACTCTCTCCCTGAAGGGAGAGTGCTTCACTGACAGTAGCAACCACAGAGACCCCTCTCTGGGAACAAAGGAGCTGGGGGTGCCATTTCCTACCACTACCCATCAGTATAAGCCAGCCTGAGTATCAGCAGAGTGCAAATATTGGGTGCCTAATCTGCTTACTCCAACTCCTGTCCCTCAGGACTCTTTTGGTACTGCCTTAGGACCAGCAATGCAGGCCTCTCCCCCAGAAGAGCAGCTAAAACCCTTGCATACACCATTTCTCCTGACCAGAGAGTTCTGCAAAGCTTCAGTTCTAGTAGAAGTAGCATCAGATCTCATTTAACAAGCAGACCAGAGCACACCTACTTAAAACTCTCCACACTCTAACCAAGGACCAAATACTGCCCACTGCAGGCAAGGAGATCTTCAGACCACTGATCTGAAAGGTAGAACAGTCAAAACACAACAGCAAAGTGCACACAGCACACAAAAAAAATACTCCCTGAAGCATAAAGTCCTGGACAGTATTTGATCTCTTCTTAATAGATCAATTAATCTCAGGAGTAGAAAAAATAATGGGATTTTCGAGCACGGAGAAGACACAGACTTAGATAAGATGCCAAGATGGAAAAATTCGTCTCAAAAGAAAGAACAAGAAAAAGTCACGGCCAGAGATCTATTTAAACTAGACATAACTAATATGCCTGCTGGAGAATTTAAAGCAACAATCAAGGACACTCACGGGGCTGAGAAAAAAATGAAAACAACAATAATAGGAGACTTTAACAACCTACTTACATCAATAGACAGATGATTTAAACATAAAATCAACAAACAAACAATGGCATTAAATACACAGTGGACCAGATAGACTTAACAGATATATTCAGAACATTACATCCTAAAGCAGCAGAATACACATTCTCTTTAAGTGCACGTGATCCAGGATAGATCACATAGTGGGTCACAAATCGGGCCTTAACAAGTAATGAAAAATTAAGATCATAGGATGCATTATTATTTGATCACAATGTTATGAAACTTGAAGTCAACCACAAGAAAAAAATTTGGAAAGCCCACAAATACATGGAGGTTATACTACATGCTACTAAAACATGGATGGGTCAAATAGGAAATCAAAGAAGAAATGAAAAGGTACATCAAAACAAATGAAAATGAAAACACATGGTCCAAAGCCTTTGGAATGAAGCAAAAGCAGGAATAATAAGGAAATATATGGTAATACAACACACCTCCAGAAGCAAGTAAAATCTCAAATAAACAACCTAACCTTATAACTAAAGAAGGTAGAAAAAGAACAACAAACAAAACCCCAAGTCAGAAGAAAAAAAGGGAATATTAAATTTTGAAACAAAAATAAATGATGTAAATCTAAGAAGGCAACAAAGAGATCAATGAAATAACTTGGTTCTTTGAAAAAATTAATAAAATTAACAAACACTAACAAAATTTTACAAAAAAGAGGAAGGACACCAATAAATAAAATAACAAAGGAGAAAGGAGAAATAACAACTAACACCACAGAAATCTAAAGAGTTATAAGAGAATGTTATAAATAACTATATGACAACAAATTAGACAACCTAGAAGAAATAGGTAAATTCCTAAAAGCATTTAAACTATCATAACTGAGATAGGAAGAAATAGGAGACTAGAACAGATCATAGCCAGCAAATAAATTGAATCAGTAATAAAAAAAATGTCCCAACAAACAAAAGTCCAGGGCCATAAGACTTCCCAGGAGAATTATACCAAGAGTTAAAGAAGAGATAATACTTATTATTCATTAGCTATTTCAAAAAATAGAAAAGGAAATAAAACTTCCAAATTTATTCTATGAGGCCACCATTACTTTAATACCAAAACCAAACGAAAACTCCCTAAAAAGAGAACTACAGGCCAATATCCCCGATAAAAATGGATGCAAGTATTCTCCATAAAATACTTGAAAATCAAATCCAATATTACACCAAAAGAATCGTTCATCATGATATAGTGAGATTTATTCCTGGGTTCAATATTCATAAATCAATCAATGTGATATATCACATTAATATAAAAATGATAAGAACCATATGATCCTGTCAATAGATGGAGAAAAAGCATTTGACAAAATATGGCATATATTCATAGTAGAAGCCCTTAAGAAAGTAGAGTTAGAGGGAATATACCTCAACATAATAAAGGCCATAAACAAACAAGCAAGCAAACAAACAAAACCCACAGCTAATATCATACTCACTTAGGAAAACCTGAGATCTTTTTCCTCTACGGTCAGAAACAAGACAGAAATATTCATTCTCACAGCTGTTAATTAACGACTGGAAGTCTAGCTTCAGGAATCAAAAAGAAAATGAAAAGAAAAAAAGAAGCTGTATCCAAATCAGCAAGTAAAATGTGAAACTTACACTATGTGCAGATGACAAGATACCCTATATAGAAAATATAAAACACTTCACTAAATTTTTATAAAACTGATCCAGAAACTCAATAAAGTCTCAAGATACATAATCAATGTACACTAATATGTTGCATTTCTATACACCAATAATGAAGCAACAGAAAGAGAAATGAAGGAATCAGTCCCATTTACAATTGTACCCAAAAGAATATGATACTTAAGATTAAACCTAACCAAACATGTAAAAGACATGTACTTTGAAAACTATAAAACACGGAAGAAAGAAATTGAAGGACACAAAGAAATGGGAAAGTTTCCACTCTAATGGATTGAAAGAGCAAATATTGTTCACATGTCTATATTATCCTAGCAAATCTACTCATTTATGTATTCCCTATCAAAATACCACCAGCATTCTTCACAGAGATAGAACAATCATGAAATTTATGTGGAACCACAAAACACCCCGAATAGCCAAAGCAATCTGTGCTATCAGCACAGAGCCCAATGTGGGGCTTGAACTCATGAAACCATGAGATCATGACATGAGCCAAAACAAAGAGGAGAACACTTATCCAACTGAGCCACCCAGGCACTCCCCAAAGCAATCTTGAAAAAGAAAAGCAAAGCTAGAGGCATCACTATTCTGGCCTACAACCTATAATACAAATGTGTAGTGATCAAGACACTATGGTAATGGCACAAAAATAGACACATATATCAATGGAACAGAATAGAAAACCCAGAAAATAACTCACAACAACATGGTAAATTAAGCTTTGACAAAGAAAGAAAGAATATCCAATGGAAGAAAGACAGTCTCTTCAGCAAATGGTGGTGGCAAACTGTGCAGCAACATGCAAAAAACAAAAGTGGACCTCTTACACTTTACACAAAAATAAACTCAAATGGATTAAAGACCTAATGTGAGATATGAAACCATGAAATTTATAGAAGATAATACATGTAGCAACTTTGACATAGGCCATAGCAAATACTTACTATATATGTCTCCTGAGGCAATAGAAACACAAGGAAAAATAAACTATTGGGACTTCATCAAAATAAAATATATTCTGCACATTCGTCAGGTGATGGACATTTAGGCTCCTTCCATCTTGAGAATGAACTGAGGGTTGAGGGGGAAGGGGGAGGGGGAAAAGAGGTGGTGGTGATGGTGGAGGGCACTTAAGGGGAAGAGCACTGGGTGTTGTATGGAAAACAATTTGACAATAAAATATTATGGGGAAAAATAAATTTTAAAAAATGGAAAAAAAACAAAAAAAACAAAAAAAAATATATTCTGCACAGTGAAGGAAAAAATCAACAAAACTAAAAGCCAATGACATATCTGATAAAGGGTTGGCAAACAAAGTCTATAATGGGCAGAATACATGCATAGACATTTTCCAAAAGATGTCATAAAGTGGTTAAAAGACTCATGAAAAGGTTTTCTAAATCACTCATAAGCAAGGAAATATAAATCAAAACCACCATGAAATATGACCTCACACCTTTCAGAATGGCTTCAATTAACAACACAGAAAACAACAGGTGTTGGTTGGATGTGCAGATATGGTTACCTCTTACACTGTTGGTGTAATACAAACTGTTGGTGCAGCTAGTCTGGAGTACACTGTGGAGGCTCCTCAAAATATTTTTAAAAAATATTACTACCTTATGATTCATCAATTCCACTGCTAGATATTTACTCAAAGGACAAACAAATACTGATCTGAAGGGATACATGCAACCTGCTGTGTATAGCACTATTATCAACAATAGCCAAACTATGGAAACAGCCCAAATATCTATTGACTGATGAGTAAATAAATAAGATGTGGGATAAATATATACAATGGAATATTACCCAGCCATAAAATAGAAAACATTCCATTTGCAATGATATGGATGGAATTAGAGAGTATTATGCAAAGCAAAATATGTTAGAGAAAGACAAATATGAGATGATTTCACTCATTTGTAGAAAAAAACAAATAAACATACTTGAAAAAGTCGAATGAGGCAAACCAAGAAACAGACTCTTAACTACAGAGAAAAAAAACTGATACTAACTGGGAAGGAGGTGGCTGGAGAATTGGTTAAAAGTTTGATGAGTATTACGGAGGGCATTGTTTTAATAAGCACTGGGTGTTTTATGTAACTGATGGATCACAAAATTCTACACCCGAAACTAATATTGCACTGTATGTTCAATACCTGGAATTTAAATAAAAACTTGGAAAAAAGGAAACAGTTATAGCATCTTTTGCTTATCATCAGTTTCTCCAACTAAGACCCTCTGTGAAATAGCATATTTAATCTGAATTTTCTCTTAACTTTTAACTGTCCTGAAAAAAAGTGCAATCATATAATTTTGCCGATTTATTCAAACTGAAGTTAAATATATATCTAATGTGTCTTCACAGCATTGTCTTCTTCAAACTTCCTTTGAAAATAATCACTTGGTGATGAGCAGAAAAAATTTACAACCAAGAATCCTCTACCCAGCAAGCCTGTCTTTCAAAATAGAAGGAGAGATAAAGGTTTTCCCAAATAAACAAAAATTGAGAGAATTCATGAACATCTAACCAGCCCTACAGGAAATCCTAAGAGGGACTCTATGAGGGAAAGATCGCAAAGAATGCAAGGTGACAAAGAAACCACTATAAACATGAATTCTAGGGAGAACACAATGACTGTAAACCCACATTTTTCGATAATAACATGGAATGTAAATGGACTGAATGCTCCAACCAAACGACACAGGGCAGCAGAATGGATCAAAAAACAAAACCCATCTATTTGCTGTCTACAGGAGACGCATTTTCGACCGGAAGACACCTACCGGTTGAAAGTAAAGGGATAGAGAAATATCTATCAGGCAACTGGAAGCCAAAAGAAAGCTGGAGTAGCCATACTAATATCAGACAAACTGGACATTAAAGTAAAGGCAGTAACAAGAGATGAAGAAGGACATTATATAATAATTACAGGATCTCTCCATCAGGAAGA
>NC_043717.1:63024090-63060084 GCF_006229205.1 Suricata suricatta | reverse complement strand
AAAATAAGATCAAAATGGCTGAAGGACCTGAATGTGAGACAGGAAACCATCAAAACCCTCGAGGAGAAAGTAGGAAACAACATCCTTGGCCTCAACCGCAGCAATCTCCTACTCGACACATCCCCAAAGGCAAGGGAAATGAAAGCAAAAATGAACTCTTGGGACCTCATCAAGATGAAAAGCTTCTGCACTTCAAAGGGAACAATCAAGGAAACTAATAGGCAAGCGACAGAATGGGAAAAGATAGTTGCAAGTGACATATCAGATAAAGGGCTAGTAGCTAAAATATACAAGGAACTCAACAAACTTCACACCCACAAAACAAATAATCCAGTGAAGAAATGGGCAGAAGACATGATCAGACACTTCTCCAAAGAGGACATCCAGATGGCCTAACATAGATATCTTAAGAGAAAATTTCTTAATCTGGATAAGCAAACACCAAAGGAACAACAATGTTTCCAACAGGAGTCATAAAACTATAATTTTTATCAGTCCACTTAATCCTATGTTCCTTATTCTTGTTTAGCTTGAATGCAGCTTCTAGCTCTGGAAATTTCTACCCATCTTAGTATTCATCTAAAAGATGTCAAATACTGCATTTGTCACAAAAGTCGCTTATACAACTTCCCTTGAGGAAGAATCACGTTCTGTGACAAAATCTAGAAATTTAGTGACACTTACATTTTGATTACTAAAGGTGTTAAGTAATGATCTTATACCAGAACATTAAGACTTTAAGAACTGCACGTATATTTGAGCAGTTGCAGCATTTATCCATACAATAAAGCTTAAGGTTTACCACTGTACAAGTGCTTTTTTAAGTAACTTGGCATCCTGAATGAAAGGGCCTAATTGGTCAAAAGACTCCTCTACCATTTGAATACTGGGAAATTTGTTAAAATCCTAGGAAGTTACAAAGCATATCCCAAATAGAATTACAAATTGTTACTAATCTGAAAACTCGTATTTATTTAACCAAAGTGGCAATGAAATACCTTATTTGCCTTTGGGGTCCTCTAGCAAAACCTAACTCCTTTTTAACCTAAGCAATCAAAGACCTGATAAAGATAGGACCTAAAGCTTTTGTCTTCTTAACAAAAGAGAAACCTTTCATTTACATAGTCTTAACAAAAGCAGACCATAGGTCCAGATAAACTTGTCTTTTGAAGAGAGAAAAGCAGAATTTCAACCTTATACCAATATACCTTTAATATTCCATTCATCTCAACCTCACATAAAATTCTTTTTAATGATTTCCTTTTCCTTAAACATTGTCCCAAAGCCATTTCTTTCCAAACAACCAATCTCATTTAGGACAAAATTACTTTCTTTTACCCTAACAATAATGCATTTATTTCTTATAGCCTTTTTACGTATCCCCAATTTCATGCATATAGGGTTGCTTTTCTCATTTTCCAATCAGTGTGAACCTTAGTCTCCAAGTGAGAACCTAGTAACCATCCAGAGTTTTTCTTAGATTGTAAATTTATGAACCAATTAAGTGCAGAGCAGATTTTGAACAGTTTAAATATCCCCAGTTGTTTTGCCACAAGTCAAGAGCCCAAGCATCTACAGACCTTATCCTATATCAATATATAAATCACTAGTTGTGGCTTGTGCTTTAGTTTTTATCTTGTTAGACAGCCAATGAATATAATCTCAATTTTTATCAAGTAAAACCTTAAAGTTTTATGTTACCAAGAACCTTTAAAACTATTTTAACAATTACTCACGAAAACTATAGAACAGACCAAATTAACCATCCTTTTAACAGACACTTGTTAAAAATTGGAGCAGAGATCATAAGAACCTATTTGACTTTTGGCAGATTCAGTTAGAACATAAGTTTCTGTTTTTATCTCAAACCAACAAACTTAAGCACTGAATAAGTTTTGCTTGAGCCCATGTAAGACACTTTGTTCCCTATAGTTGATTTTGACCTCGAAATTTAGTGCAAAATACTGATTTCTGTGGTCTTTTGTTTCTTATCACCTAAGGCAGAGGAAGAAGCTGGTGTTATGCAAATTGGCCTCTCCTCACCCAAAGGTTGGCAACCTGATGGACTTCTGGTTGCCCCAGGAAACAGGGCAGTACAGAAGAATGAGGGAAGGGAGAGCAAGAGGAGAGGCTCCCCAGCTCCCAAAACCTAGATGTCCTTGGGAGTGCCTTTTGCTCTTTTACAATATGTAAAAACTGTGCAACCTGCTGAGTGATGGTTTGACCCCCCCCTTTTTTTGAAAGCATATATTGTATTATATCTATACAGAGTCCTCTTTCTTTAGACTCCATATGGCTCAAAACTTAATTTACATTCTTCATATCAATAAAGAGTTCTTTTTCTTAAGACTCTTTATGGCCCAAAACTTCTCAAGTTCTGACCTATCCATCACTCTAACTCTGCCTATCTCTATGGGGGTTTTGCAGCAACCTGAAACAAGTAGAACAGACTCTGTATTGCCCATCCCTTATTTCTTATCCCTTATTTCTTATGATACAGTGATGCAAAGACAAACAAAGGGTAGGGTGCCCCCTCTAATGAGGAGACCAGTCAGATGCCTGTCTGGCCGTGTTCTGAAGGAGCTTATGTGAAGCTTAGCCGTAGTGGACTCAGTGTTGTGACCTACGATTGGAAAATAGTCAGATGCCATAATAGACCATATGCTTTTCACCATGGTATTGCAGACCAGGCCCACTTGGGCTCTGTAGGCTTTCTGGGGACCTTACGGGTGTGCACCCGTGGAGCCACAGACTCAAACTCAGTAGGCAAGCCAAACCAAGCCGCACATTCACTTAAGGACAGACTTCATGGAGGAACCGAAAAAATTCTAATAATTGCTTTTTCTTAACCTTTACTCCCTGCTCCCTTAGGGTCTCTGTCAGACCATTTACAAAGGCCTCATGCTGGCTTATTTCCTGCCTCATAATCGCCAATCACTTACTTGAGCCCTGGACTACACAGCAGGTTCCCATGTAGCCGTCACCCTGTAAATTCTGAGCCTTGGACTACGCAGCAGATTCCCACATAGCCATCTCCCTGGAAATTCTTCTAACTTCAGCTGCTACTTTTTCATCTTCTTTTTACCTTTGATCGGTGTTCTTCACTGGATCCCTCATACTCAGACCCCACGTTGGGCGCCACTTGACCCATCTGGCAGGTCAGTCAACACAGGTCCTGAGGGAGGGAGTGAGAATTGGAGGGCAGGGGACACAGAGAATGGAGGCAAGAAAAGTCTCTGATCAACCCTCATTTATTGAGAGAAAACACACATCTTATGAAGGGCAGAAGATGGGAAACAAGGCAGCTGACATCAATTTCAGCATAGCGCCTGAGGGTCTGATAAGAAAGCCCAGCCTGACTGTCTCCAGCCCTGAGCTGGGAGTGATAACACTGCCCTGCCTGCAGGCGCCTGATCTTTGGTCAAGGCACATCTCTTTTCTTCTGGCAGCTCCCCACAAGTGTTTGTCAATAATCCCGTCTTATCTCGAAGGCACAACTTTTTTTTTTGCCTTTATTGAAAACTAGTATCCTTTGATGTCATCAAACACCAGATGACCCTTCAAAAGCAACCTTTACTACCTATTTACATTTTCTTATTATCTTTTTGTTCCTTTATAAATTTATGGCATTGTTGATTCAAAATGTAACTTCTAAAATCCTAATATTTGCTGCTATATTTTATAACAAATATTATGCTTGGCCTTGTGAATATACAGGCTATTAAGTCCTTTAAGCTATTTTGACAAATGTTAATGATAATCACAATTTATATTATCCTTTGTATCTGGAAGTGATCTACTATCTCTCTTTAAAGGTACTTCTCTTTACTCCGTTTTTATTCTTTCTTTCATGAAGGAGTAGCATTAAAATACTCTTACTTGATACTTCAGGGTCAATTCTGCATTAAAAGTACTACTTAAGTACCAATTTCACCTTTAAAATACCATAAGAATAGATCTTTTGGTGGTGTGCCACTAATTCTCTACAGTCACAGTATGTTGCCAAAGAAGCCACTCTACATACATGAAAAAAGTGACTTACTCTATATCTAGCTATACACCTAAAAGAATGTCAACCTTCAAGCAATGGAAGAAGAGTTAATCATGCTAGAATTCCTAAGTGTAATTTTCCTCTCATTATTATCTTCCTTCTTTCCAATTTCTCAGTAACCTTGATGGAGGTGGGAGGGGCTGGAATGATAAAGAATGGTTTCTTTCCAAATAAATTATACTGATGCCACTGGAGGAAAAGAAGCATTTATTCCCATATGGATTCATCCTTCTAAACTTCTTACAAAGTAATTAAAGTTATTGCTACAGTCATATTTCTAGTTTAAATTCTGCTATCACCAGTCCTATGTGCAAATACATGTTTCTTTTTGTAATGTTTATTTTTGAGAGAGACTAGAGGCAGAAAACAGAGGAAGAGCAGAGAAATAGGTAGACACAAGTCCTGAAGCAGGTTCCAGGCTCTGAGCTCTTTGCACAGAGCTTGATGCAGGGCTAGAACTCATGAACCACGACATCATGATCTAGCTGAAGTCAGACCTTTAACTTACTGAGACACCCAGGAGCCCCAGGACAAGATTGCTTTAAAATGTTAAAAGATAAGCTTTTAATGTGCCACACTTTAAAGCATAAATCTTGTTGGGATGAACACTGGGTGTTATATGGAAGCCAACTTGACAATAAACTATAATAAAAAAATAATAATAATAAATGAAAGAAAGAAAGGAAAAAAGTAAAGCATAAATCTTGAATAAGCAATTGCTTGGCATTGATTTTTCAGTAAATACAAATATTAAGGGTTCACTACTTGAAATAGAATAAACACAAACAAAATGAAGTAGAATAAAGCAATTACGAAGAGTAATGTGAATCAAATAGACTTCAGGACCAAAACTTCACTTGAGTTTAGCATTGTTACTTTTTAAGTCAGTTATTAACAAAGCATTATTTCAGTACAATCTATCTCTTGCAATGTTATGGACCACACAGTTTGAAATTTTTGTATTCCAGAGTCAATAGAGAAAATTACACTGCATGGCTGTATCACTTCAGCCAAATGATGTTCTCTCTCATTATCATCTACTCGACATATCTGTTCTATACTTCTGTGGTGGATAGGCTAAGGAATCCCCCGGCCTTATGCCAATAGGTTAACAGGGCATAGAGAAATAAAAATCCATAGGATGCTCACACCAGAGTTTGTGTAAACGTGATTGGCCCAAGAATAGGATGGTGTAAAGGCACCCCAACAACAGGGAGGTGTGGAACCCCCAAAATAAAGAGGGAAGTGCAAATGCCCAAAATAGGAATGTGTGCAAAGGCTACCAATACAAAGGTATATGAGGTAAGAAAGATTAGGCATGCAGGGCAAAAATGTCCCCCAATTTAGTACTATAGCAGAACAGCTGTTTTCACAGGAGAATAAGGCAAAGTCAGGCAAAATAAGTAAATAGGACTATAGACCACTGTGTTGCAGGTGAAGAAGCCCAGAGCAGAAATGGTTAAGAAAAGAAAATGTGCCTTGTTTCCCTTGGATTTATCCAAGGAATACATAAGTGCTGACATATAGGGGCACATGTACCCCAGTGTTCATAGCAGCACTGTCAATAATAGCCAAATCATGGAAGAGCCTAAATGTCCATCACCTGATGAATGGATCAAGAAGATGTGGTATATATACAATGGAGTATTACATGGCAATTAGAAAGAATATGGCCATTTGTAGCAAAGTGGATGGACCTTGAGGGTGTCATGCTAAGCGAAATAAGTCAGGCAGAGAAGGACAGATACCATATGTTTGCACTCATAGGTCTAACAGGAGAACAGGAGAAACCTAATGGAGGACCGTGGGGAGGGGAAGAGGGAAAGAGAGTTGGGCAGAGAGAGGGATGCAAAACCTGAGAGACTATCGAATACTGAAAACGAACCGAGGATTGAAGGGGGAGGAGGGGAGGAAAGGGCGGAGGTGGTAAAGGAGGAAGGCACTTGTGGAGAAGAGCTCTCGGTGTTATAAGGAAACCAATTCGACAATAAACCATTAAAAAGAAAAGAAAAGAAAGAAAAGAAAAGAAAAGAAAAGAAAAGAAAAGAAAAACGGAAAGGAAAGGAAAGGAAAGGAAAGGAAAGGAAAGGAAAGGAAAGGAAAGGAAAGGAAAGGAAAGGAAAGGAAAGGAAAGGAAAGGAAAGGAAAGGAAAGGAACCTTGTTAACTCTGAGGTTATAGCCCCTATCTGTATTCTCCCCTAGGATAGCTAAGATAAATGTACAGAGAGCCTCCAATCTGCCTTTAACAACCATCTGCCCATTTGCCAGGTACCTGGATTTTGTTTCATATTGACCTAAACCCCAAACATTGTATATCCTCAACACCCTCTTTTTTCCTCACATCCCCAGGTTAACATTCAGTTTCTTTGTGTACACCCATCACGTTTGTAAGCCTTCTGATATTAATAAATTCAGGGGCGTCTGGGTGGCTTGGTGGGTTAAGTGTCTGTCTTCGGCTCAGGTCATGATCTCATAGTTCCTGAGTTCTAGCCCCGGGTTGGGCTCTGTGCTGACAGCTAGCTCAGAGCCTGGAGCCTGCGTTGGATTCTGTGTCTCCCTCTCTCTCTGACCCTCCCCTGTTCACACTGTCCCTCTGTCTCTCAAAAATAAATAAGAAAAACATTTAAAAATATGGAGCAAGTACCCTTATTTGGGGCTCTTGTCTTTTTCCGGACATTAGCCAACTCTCTCCTATTTTTAATCCTGTGTCCTGCTCTCTTGCTGAGACAAGAAAGAACTTTAGAGACCATGTCTATGACATACTTCTATCAATATTCATAATTGACCAACACAACATTTCTTCATAGATTTAAATAGTTATAGCAACAAGAAAAAGTGTTTTATAATTCTTCTACCTCTTGAGTTTGAAACAGTCACTAGTGAAGGAAGTTGACCATTTTTATGTGATCTTTAAACAGAATGTCAAATGAAGTTCTAGCTTAAATATTCTGTGGTATGATTATGTCTATGTGAGATAGCTGCTATTTAAGATTTTCCTCTGCTGCATTATGATGTCTTAGAAATATTGGGTAACACATAATTTACATTAAGGAAAAACCGTTTGGTATTGTAAATAGTACTCTCAATTTGGTCCTTCAGGATTAAAATAAGTATAGCAATCTAAGTAAACCATGCTAGGAAAACAAATTCTACCAGGATAGTTTAAACTTATTTGAAATTAGCAAATTATGTTTTTTACCCCTAGTCCTCAGGAATTATATAACATACCATATCTTAATGAAATCCTGACATTTCTCAGTTTAAATTGTCCATCTCTCTAAATATCAGTAACCAACTATCTTTTTATGCTAATTGCTTAAAAATGAATAGAAAATTAGATTAAAAATGAATAAAAATAGAAAAAATAAATTTAATTTAACTTAAAAGTTTATGCAGCTATTGAAAGTAATAATATATACCTGTTCTTTTAAATGTAGAAAATTTTGAAAGGTATATTTTAAGAAGAAAAAGACACATACACCTATGTAGAGAATTTCCCATTTGTGTAGTATTAAAAAAATATATATGCATACATGCTGGTACATGTATTTGGGGGGGAAGAAAACAGAGAAAGCTTTTATCAGAAGTTCTCTGTAGTAAGAGGTCACTGAGAGTAGAGATAGGTACTAAGTTAGGAGAAACACTCATGAAGGTAATTAAAGACAAGAGGAGACAAAGACAAAAATATAGGGACAGAATGGAAACAAGAAAGCAAGAAGAGAAAATATGAAAAAGAGAGAAGAGTGTGGAAACAAGATAAGGGGATTTCAGAAAGAAAAAAAATAGAGGGAAAGAAGGAGGAAATTAGAGAAAATGGTGGAAAGAGAGGGAAAAATGGAAATGGAGGGATGAAACAGGAAAAAATGAGGAAATATGAAAGAAAATGGAATGGGAGCTCTAAACAGTCCTGTCAAAAAAGTGAGGCAGGCCAGGAAAAGAGGTGACAAGTGATAGGGACAGGGAGACAGGTTGGGTACAAGGGAATGGGAGGTAAGGAGACTGTGAAGGGAACTCAGGGAGCTGGTCTATGGATTCAGAGCCTCTCCAAACCCAATCCAAATCACTGTGCCTGTCAGGGACACAACAGAACATTTGCATCTGTCCTCCTCCATCCATTAAGCCTATCCCTTTGTCAAATAAGTAATGCCCTAAAAGGACAAAGTCCACCTCAGAAGACAGATCAGTCTTTGTTGACTGGACTCTATCTTGTCTTAGTTGTTGAACTTTTCTCATTTTATTTGGGACTACTTGAAATCTCTGGTTTAAACACTCACATCAGGGCAGAGACATTGACCTCAAATGGGTCCCAGACCTCTATGGCTGCAAAGAGAAAAATGGAGGAAGAGAGAGATCCTGAACATGCTCCTTCTCCCATGTCCACTCCTGACTTTCAGCCCTGACTTAGCCCCATGTCACTTACAGTTCCCTTGTCTGTCGCATTCATGCCCATATCCCCCATATCCAGGTGGCAGGGAACCTGTAGGTGCTTACTCAATATATACTTGGTCATCAACCTAGAGCCCATCTGCATTCTGTGATATCCCATTCAACCTCAGGGCTAATACAACTGGTTCCATGCTTGACACCTCCAGTCCTAAACCTCGCACTCATATCTACGAATAAGACTCAACCTGCAAGCACATCCAGGTGGCCTTTTGATTCACAGAGCAACTGGGATGAATCTCCAGGGAATTATGTTGAGCAAGAAATCCAATCTCAAAAATGTGCATACTGCATGATTCTAACTATAGGACATTTTCTTTATAATAGTTTATTGTCAAATTGGTTTTCATATAACACCCAGTGCTTCTCCCCACAAGAGTCCCCCACCATGACCATCACCCCCTCCCTCCCTCCCACTCCCCTTTCAGTCCATGGTTCGTCTTCAGTATTCAGTAGTCTCCCTTGATCTGTGTCCCTCACAGATGGAATGTCATGGTGGCTATTGAAATTTGGGGGTAAGGTGGGAAGAATGTTGAGAGTGGTTTTAAAAGAACTCCAAAGATTCTATTTTTTTATTATAGTTTATTGTCATGTTGATTTCCATTAACACCCAGAGCTCTTCCCCACAAGTGCCCTCCACCACGTCCATTCCCCCTTCCCCTTTGCTCCCCTTCAGCCCTGTTTGTTCCCAGTATTCAAGCGACTCTCATGATTTGCCTCTCTGCCTCTCCCTAAATCTTTCTCCCACCTTCCCCTCTCAATGGTCCTCTGTTAAGGTTCTCTTGTTAGAAGCATGAGTGAAAACATATGGTATCTGTCCTCTGCCTGACTTATTTTGCTTAGCAAGACACCCTCGAGTTCCATCCACGTTGCAACGATTGGCCAAGTTTCATTCTTTCTCATTGCCATGTAGTATTCCATTGTATAGATAAACCACATTCTTGAATCATTCATCAGGTGATGGACATTGAGGCACTTTCCATGATTTGGCTATTGAAAGTGCTGCTATGAACATTGCGGTCCATGTGCCCCTATGCATCAGCACTTCTGTATCCCTTGGGTAAATCCCTAGAAGTGCTATTGCTGGGCCATACGAGAGTTCTACTGTTATTTTCTTAAGGAATCTCCACACTGTTTTCCATAGCGACTATACCAGTTTACATTCCCACCAAAAGTGTGGGAGGGTGCCCATATCTCCAAATCCTCTTCAGCATCTGTAGTCTCCTGTTTGTTCATTTTATCCACTCAGACTGCCATGGGGTTGTATCTCAGTGTGATTTTGATTTGTATTTCCCTGATGAAGAGTGACATTGAGCATATTTTCATGTGTCTGTTGGCCATTAGGATGTCTTTTTGGAGAAGTGTCTGTTCATGTCTTCTGCCCATTTCTTCACTGGATTATTCACCTTTTGAGTGTGGAGTTTGGTGAGTTCCTTATAGATTTTGGATACTAGCCCTTTATCTGATATCTCATTTTCAACTTTCTTTTCCCATTCCATCAGTTGACTATTAGTTTTCTTGATTGTTTTCTTTGCAGTGCAGAAGATTTTTATCTTGTTGAGGTTCCAATATTTCATTTTTGCTCTTGATTCCCTTGCCTTTGTAGAGGTGTCAAACAGGAAGTTGCTGCAGTTGAGGTTAATGAGGCTGATTCTTGCTTTTTCCTCTAGGGTACTGGTGATTTATAGTCTCATATTCAGGTCCTTCATCCATTTAGAGTTTCTTTTTTGTGTATGGTGTAAGAAATTGGTCTAGTTTCATTCTTCAGCATGCTGCTGTCCAGCTCTCCCAGCACAACCTGCCAAAGAGGCAGTCTTTTTTCCACTGAATACTCTTTCCTGCTTTGCCAAAGATTAATTTTCCATACATTTGTGGGCCCAGTTCTGGGTTCTCTATTCTAGTTCATTGGTTTATGTGTCTGTTTTTGTGCCAATACCATACTGTCTTGATAATGACTGCTTTGTAGTAGAGGCTAACGTCTGGGATTGTGATGCCACCCATTTTGATTTTCTTCTTCAATATTACATTAGCTATTCAGGGTCATTTGTGGTTCCATACACATTTTAGGATAGTTTGTTCTAGCTTTGAAAAGAATGGTGGTAAAATTTTGATTGACATTGCATTGAATGTGTAGATTGCTTTGAGTAATAATGACATTTTAACAATGTTTATTCTCCCTATCCATGAGCACGGATGGTGCTCCATTTTTTGGTGTCTTCTTCAATTTCTTTTTTAAAATATTTTATTTATTTTTGATACAGAGAGAGACAGAACATGAGAGGGGGAGGGGCAGAGAGAGATGGAGACACAGAACCGGAAGCAGGCTCCAGGCTCTGAGCTAGCTTTAAGTACATAGTCTGACTTGGGGCCCGAACCCATGAATGTGAGATCTGACCTGAGCCGAAGTCGGAGGCTTAACCGACTGAGCCACCCAGACGCCCCTCAATTTCTTTCATAAGCTTTCTATAGTTTTCATTGTACAGGTCTTTTACGTTTTGGATAGGTTTACTCCTAGGTATTTTATGGTTTTCCATGCAATTGTGAATGGGACCAGTTTCTTGATTTCTCTTTCTGTTGCTTCATTTTTGGTGTATAAAAATGCAATTGATTTTTGTATGTTAATTTTGTACCCTGAAACTTTGCTGAATTCATGGATCAGTTCTAGCTGACTTTTGGGGGAGTCCATTGGGTTTTCCATATAGAGTATCGTGTTATCTGCGAAAAGTGAAAGTTTAACTTCTTCTTTGGTGATTCTGATGCCGTTTATTTCCTTTTGTTGTCTGATTGGTGATGCTAGGTCTTCTAGCACTTTGTTAAACAGCAGAACATCCTTGTTGTGTCCCTGATCTCGGGGGGAAAACTCTCAATTTTTCCCCATTGAGTATGATATTAGCTGTGGGCTTTTCATAAATGGGTTTTATAATATTTAAGTAAGTTTCTTCTATCCCGAATTTCTCG
Source organism: Suricata suricatta (assembly GCF_006229205.1). Classification (NCBI taxonomy): domain Eukaryota; kingdom Metazoa; phylum Chordata; class Mammalia; order Carnivora; family Herpestidae; genus Suricata; species Suricata suricatta. The sequence continues at coordinate 63,048,631 of NC_043717.1, read as the reverse complement.
AGGGTTTTTATTAAGAAGGGGTACTGTATATTATCACATGTTTTTTTTTCTGCATTTGTTAATAGGATCGTATTGTTTTTATCTTTTCTTTTTGTAATGTGATGTAGCACATTGAAGGATTTGCAAATATTGAACCAGCCCTATGACCCAGGAATAAAACCCACGTGACCATGGTGGATAATTCTTTTCATATGCTGTTTAATTTGATTTCCTAGTATCTTGTTGGGTATTTTCCCATCTGTATTCATTAAGGATTTTGGTCTGTAGTTCTCTTTTTTTGTTGGGTCTCTGTCTGGTTTGGGAATCAAAGTGATGCTGCCTTCATAGCATGAGTCAGGAAGTTTTCTTTCAATTTTTACTTTTTGGAATAGTTTGAAAAGAATGGGTATTAATTCTGCCTTTAATGTCTGGAAGAATTCCCCAGGGAAACCATCTGGTCCGTGATTCTTATTCGTTTGGAGATTTTTGATAACTGATTCAATTTCTTCACTGGTCATGGGTCTGTTCAGAGCTTATATCTCTTCCTGTTTGAATTTTGGAAGTGCATTTGTGTTTAGGAATTTGTCCATTTCTTCTAGGTTGTCTGTTGGCATTTAATTTTTCATAATACTCTCTGATGATTGCTTTTATTTCTGAGGGATTGGTTGTAATAGATCCATTTTCGTTCATGATTTTATTTATTTGGGTGTTCTCTTCTTTCTTTCTGAGGAGCCTGGCTAGAGGTTTATCGACTTTGTTTATTTTTCCAAAAAACATTTCTTGGTTTCATTGATCTGTTCAACTGGTTTTTAGATCCTATGTTGTGTATTTCTTCCTTGATCTTTATTATTTATCTTCTTCTGCTGGGTTTGAAGTGCTCTTGCTGCTACCTTTCTAGTTTCTTTAGGTGCTCTGTTAGATTTTGAATTTGCCCTTTTTCTAGTTTATTGAAATAGGCCTGGATTACAATATACTTTCCTCTTAGGACTGCCTTTGCTGTGTCTCAGAATATTTAGATTGTTATATTTTTGTTTTCATTTGTTTCCCTATATTTTTAAATTTCTTCTCTAATTGCCTGATGGCCCATTCTTTAGCAGGTGGTCTTTCACCTTCACATTTTGGAGGTTTTCCAGACTTTTTCCTGTGGTTGATTTCAAGTTTCATAACATTCTGATCTGAAAGTGTGCAGTGTGATCTCTGTTCATTTATATTTATGGAGGGTTGCTTTATGACCCAGTATGTGATCTATCTTGGAGAATGTGCCATGCGCACTTGAGAAGAATGTGAATCCCCTAGTCCAGGATGCAGAGTTCTAAATATATCTGTCAAATCCATCTGTTTCAATGTGTCATTCAGGTCCATTGTTTCTTTAGTGATTTTCTGTCTAGTTGATATATCCATTGATGTAACAGGAGTATTGAAGTCTCCATACAATTAGCACATTCTTATCAATAAGATTGTTTATATTTGTGATTACCTGTTTTATGTATTGGGGTGCTCCCGAATTCAGTGTATGGATGTTTATAATAGTTAGCTCTTTTTGATGGATAGACCCTGTAGTTATTATATAAACCCTTCTTCATCTCTTGTTACTGCCTTCATTTTAAAGTCTAGTTTGTCCCATATAAGAATGGTTATTCCAGGTTTCTTTAGACTTCCAGTAGCATGATAGATATTTCTTCATCCCCTTACTTTCAATCTGAAGGTGTGGTTTTTCTGCTTTTTCTTAAATTTATAGGTTATTGTCAAGTTGCCTTCCATATAACTCCCTGTGATCTTCCACACAAGTGCCTCCCTCCAAGATGATCACCCCTTCTCCTCTTTCCCCCTTCCTCTTCAGCCCTCAGTTTGTTTTCAGCATTCAAAAGTCTCTTATGATATGCCTCCCTCCCTCTCCCTAATATCCTCCCCCTTACCCTTCCCATGATAGGTTTCTCCTGTTATACCTATGAGTGAAAACATATGATATCTGTTCTTCTCCACCTGACTTATTTCGCTTAGTATGTGTGACTTCATCGAGGTCCATCCACTTTGCTATGAATGGCTGAATTTAAATCTTCCTCATTGCCATGTAGTATTACATTGTATAGATAAACCACATCTTCTTGTCCATTCATCAGTTGATGGACATTTAGGCTTTTTCCATGATTTGGCTATTGTTGAAAGTGCTGCTATAAACATTGGGGTACATGTGCCCCTATGCATCAGCACTTCTGTATCCCTTGGGTATATTCCTAGCAGTGCTATTGCTGGGTCATAGGGGAGTTCTATTGTTAATGTTTTGAGGAACCTCCACACTGTTTTCCAGGGCGGCTGCACCAGTTAACATTCCCACCAACAGTGTATGAGGGTGCCCATTTCTCCACATCCTTGCCAACATCTATAGTGTCTTGATTTGTTCATTTTAGTCACTCAGACCGGCGTGAGGTGGTCTCTCAGTGTGGTTTTGATTTGTATTTCCCTGAGGATGAGTGATGTTGAGCATCGTTTCATGTGCCTGTAGGCCATCTGGATGTCCTCTTTGGAGAAGTGTCTGTTCATGTTCTGCCCATTTCTTAACGAGTATTCATTTTTCGGGTTTGGAGTTTGGTGAGTTCCTGGTAGATTTTGGACACTAGCCCTTTATCGGATGTGTTATTTGCAATAATCTTTTGCCATTCTGTCAGTTACATATTAGTTTCTTCATTGTTTCATTTACAGAGCAGAAAATTTTTGTCTTGCTCTGGTCTCAATATTTCATTTTTGCTCTTAATTCCCTTGCCTTTGGGGATGTGTCGAGTAGGAAGTTGCTGCAGTTGAGGTCAAGGAGGCTGATTCCTGCTTTTTCCACTATGGTTATGATGGTTTCCTGTCTCACATTCAGGTCCTTCACCCATTTTGCATTTATTTTTGTTTATAGTGTAAGAAAGGTATCTAGTTTCATTCTTCTGCATGATGCTGTCCAGCTCTCCCAGCACCACCTGATAAAGAGGCTGTCTTTTTGCAATTGGATACACTTTCCTGTTTTGTCAAAGATCAATTGGCCATACCTTTTGGGTCCAGTTCTAGTATTTCTATTATATTCCATTGGTCTATGTGTCTCTTTTTTGTGACAATACTATAGTGTCTTGATGAGATTTGTAGTAGAGGCTAAAATCTGCGATCATGATGCCTCCTGTTTTGGTTTTCCTCTTCAATATTACTTTGGGTATTCTGGGTCTTTTGTGGTTCCTAATGCATTTTAAGATAGTTTATTCTAGCTTTGAGAAGAATGCTGGTGCAATTTTGAATGGGATTGCATTGAACGTGGTGATCGCTTTGGGTAATCACATTTTAACAATGTTTATTCTCCTGATCCATGAGCATGGAATGCTTTTCCATTTCTTTGTGTCGTTTTCAATTTCTTTCATACGTTTTCTATAGTTTTCATTGTATAGGTCTTTTACATCTTTGGTTAAGCTAATTCCTAGGTATTTTATGGTTTTTTGTGCAATTATGAATGGGATCGGTTTCTTGAATTCTCTTCCTGTTGCTACATTTTTGGAGTATAAAAATGCAACTAATTTCTATATGTTGATTTTGTACCCTGCGACTTTGCTGAATTCATGGATCAGTTCTAGCTGACTTTTGGGGGGATCCGTTGGGTTTTCCATGTAGAGTATCATGTCATCTGTGAAAAGTGAAAGTTTGACTTCTTTGGTGATTCTGATGACTTTTATTTCCTTTTGTTGTCTGATTGCTGATGCTAGGATTGCCAACACTATGTTAAACAAAAGTGATGAGAGTGGACACCCCTGTCGTGTTCCTGATTTCAGGGGGAAAGCTCTTAGGTTTTTCCCCATTGAGGATGATACTAGCTGTGGGCTTTTCATTAATTGTTTTTATAATTTTTAAGTAGGTTCCTTCTATCACGACTTTCTCGAGGGTTTTTACTAAGAATGGATGCTGTATTTTGTCAAATGCTTTTTCAAACAACCAGCTCTTGGTTTTATCATTCTTTTCAATTTTTTTGCATTCTATTTTGTTTATTTCTGCCATGGTCTTTATTATTTCTCTTATGCTGTTGGGTTTGAGGTGCTCTTGCTGCTCCCCCTCTAGTTTCCTTAGGTGCTATGTTAGATTTTGAGTTTGCACTCATCATAGTTTGTTGAAATAGGCCTGGATTGCAATATACTTTCCTCTTTGGGCTGCCATTGCTGCATCCCAGAGAGTTTGGATTGTTATATTTCCATTTTCATATGTTTCCTTATATTTTTTAATTTCTTCTCTAATTTCATGATTGGCCCATTCTTTAGTAGGGTGGTCTTTAACCTTCATGTTTTTGGAGGTTTTCCAGATGTTTTCCTGTGGTTGATTTGAAGTTTCATAGCATTGTGAACTGAAAGCATGCATGGTATGATCTCAATTCCTTTATATTTATATGGAGGGCTGATTTATAACACATTATGTGATCCATCTTGGAGAATGTGCCATGCACACTTGAGAAGAAGGTGAATTCCCTAGCTTCAGGGTACAGAGTTATAAATATATCAATTGTTTCCATTTGTTCCAATGTGCCATGTAATTCCATTGTTTCTTCAGTGATTTTCTGTCTGGTTGATCTATCCATTGCTGTAGGCAGAGTATTAATAGCTCCTGTGATAAGCACATTCTTATCAATAAGATTGTTTCTGTTTGTGATTACTTGTTTTATGTATTTGGGTGCCTCTGAATTTGGTGCATAGATGTTTATAATTGTTATCTCTTCCTGATGGAGAGACCCTGTAATTATTATATACTCTTCTTCTTCGTCTTTTGTTACTGCTTTTACTTCAAAGTCCAGTTTGTCCAATATAAGTGTGGCTACTCCAGCTCTCTTTTGGCATCAAGATGCATGGTAGATATTTCTCCATTCCCTTACTTTCAATATGGAGGTGTCTTCAGGTCTAAGATGACTCTCTTGTAGACGGGAAATAAATGGATTTTGGATTTTTATCCATTTTGCTACCTTGTGACGTTTGATTGGAGCCTTCAGGCCATTTACATTCAGTGTTATTATTGAAAAATGTCGGTTGAGATTCATTATGTTCCCTGTAGAGTTCATGTTTGTTGTGATGTCTCTGGTACCTTATATTCCTTGTTACATTTCCCTCATAGAGTCCCTCTTAAGTTTTCGTGTAGGGCTGGTTTGCTTGGATGAATTCTCTCATTTTTTTTTTTTTTTGTTTATTTGGGAAAACCTTTATCTCTCCTTCTATTATGGATGATAGGCTTGCTCCATAAAGTATTCGGGGTAGCATATTTTTCCTGTTCATCACATTGAAGATTTCCTGTCATTCCTTTCTGGCCTGCCAAGGTTCCGTAGATAGGTCTGTAACCACCCTAAAAGGTTTTCCTTTGCATATTCGGGCCCTTTTATCCCTAGCTGCTTTCAGGATTCTCTCTTTATCTTTATAATTTTGCCAGTTTGACTATGGTAGGTCGTGCCAGAGGTCAATTCAAATTACGGACGAGGGGGGTTGTGAGATCATGACTTGAGCTGAAACCAAGAGTCAGATGCTTAAACAACTGAGCCACCCAGTCTCCCAGGTTTTGTTGGTTTTAAAAGGTTTTTTTTTTGTGCCTCTTGGAATTGAATGCCTGTTTCTTTCCCCGGATTAGAAAAGTTCTTAGCCATAATTTATTTAAACACTCCTTCTGCCATTTGTTCCCACTTTTCTTCTTTTGGGACTTATATGAAATGGATATTATTTCACATTATAGAATGGCCAGATTCCTTAAATTTACCCTTTGTGATTAGTAATTCTTCCCCTCTTCTTTCAGCTTCATTATTTTCCATAATTTCATCATTATATATCACCTATTCTCTTCTCTGCTTCTTCATTCCCTGTTGTTTCTGTAACCAGTTGATTTTGCATCTCAGTTATACCATTTTTTTTTATTTTGGCCTTACTGGTTTTCAGGTCTTTGATTTCTGTAGCAAAGGTTTCTGTGGTATGTTTTATTCTTATTTTTGTTTTGTTTTTTCAAGCCTAGCTAGTAGTCTTATGACAGTTGTTCTAAATTTTTATTCAGATATATTGCTTATATGTGTTTTGAACAGGTCCCTGGTTGTGATTTCTTTTTGACCTTTCTTTTGGGGACAATTCCTCTATCTTGTCATTTTGGCTAAGTTATTGTGTTTTCTGTGTTTTGAAAGCTTGTTATATTCCAGAACCTGAGGGTAATGCTATATTAAAATGGGCCTTACACTGTTTGTGGCCTGGAACTTTATGTAGTGTTACTGTTGTATGTTGTGTGCACTCTGCTGTTGCATTTGTCTGCTTTTTCCCACTGGTCAGTCTTATAAAGAGCTCCTCCTTGTTTATGGTGGGAGTGTGTGGAGCTTTAACTAGGTGTGCTTTGATTTTTTGTTAATATAGAAAAAAAAACTTGATCCAAATAAAAAAGAAAAAAAGAAAGGAAAAGGAATGTAAAAAAACAAAAACAATCAAACAAAAACCCCAGACGATCAAAAACAGTGCAACTGATTACAAAGGAACAACAACAACAACAACAACAACAAAAGCCTATTCCAAAAAAAAAAAAAGGAAATGAAAACAGCAAAGTAAAAAAATAAGCAAAAACTATAAGCCAGATTCAAAAGGAAAAAAAGAAGGAAAGAGAGGAAAGGAAAGAGAAGACAAGGCAAGGGAAGGGAAGCAAAGGAAAGGTAAAGGAAGGAAAGGAAATGAAAAAAAGTAAACCCAGTCTGTTTCCACTAGAAATGCAGGTGACCTTTTGAACTACTCTACATTCAACAGAGCTGGTGCATGCAGTAAAGAGGCCTGTGTTGGTCTTCTGGAAGAGAACCTGCTGTGCTGGCTCAGTCAGACCTGACCCAGTAAATATGCAGTTGTCAGGCGCATAAAGGGTTTGGTGTAAGCAGGTCCACCCCCACTGTGGGCAGAAGTGTTGCTCTCTGAAGTTCCATCATGTTGGTGGTGAGAGGTAAAATGGTGCTGCTGCACTGTCTCATCCTTGAACAGGTAGTCTCAACACCCCCATTGTTCAGAAACTCTCACAGAATTGGCATGCAGTCAGCATACCTTGTCACAGCTCTCTTTTTTTCTATCTTTTGTACATGGCTGGGACTTAAAACTTGCAATCTTAAAGGGCCCAACACCACGTGGACCTTCCCCCCTTCTCCAGAGTAGAGCTTTTGTGTTCTGTGTCTGATATCCTTTGTCCAAGAAAAACAGTCTACAGTCTTCATGATGCCAGGAATGTATGATTTAGCACTGGAAAAAGCAGCAATGATGTTATCTGCCCTCAATGTGTGCCTCTATCTCCTGTTGCTTAAAGGCCTTTTGCTGGAGCCTGAAGGATTTTTGTATTTGGAGAGGCAGTATATCCTCTCAGCTACTTTGGTTTTCTTTTGATGTTCATTTGCATGATAAACGTTCTCCATACCCTTGCTTTTAATCTGCAGGCGACTTTACCTCTAAAATGGGTCTGCCCATCAAGAAGATGTGTTATATATATACAATGGAGTATTACACGGCAATGAGAAATAATGAAATATGGCCATTTGTAGCAAAGTGGATGGATCTTGAGGGTGCCATGCTAAGCCAAATAAGTCAGGTGGAGAAGGACAGATACAATATGTTTGCACAGATACAATATGTTTGCACTCATAGGTCTAACAGGAGAACAGGAGAAGCCTAATGGAGGACCATGGGGAGGGGAAGGGGGAAAGAGAGTTGGGGAGAGAGAGGGAGGCAAAACCTGTGAGACTATTGAATACTGAAAAAGAACCCAGTTTTGAAGGGGGAGGGACAGGGGGAGGAGGAAGGGAGGTTGTGGTAATGAAGTAGGGCATTTGTGGGGAAGAGCACTGGGTGTTACATAGAAACCAATTTGATAATAGACTATTAAAAAATGGGTCTCTTCACTCAGCATGACACCCTCAAGGTCCATCCACTTTCCTACAAAGGGCCATATGTCATTCCCTCTCATTGCCATGTAGTACTCCATCGTGAATATATACCACATCGAGTGAAGTAAGGCAGACAGAGAAGGACAGAAACCATATGTTTGCACTCATAGGTCCAGCAGGAAAACAGGAGAGAGTTAATGGAGAACCAGGGGGAGCGGAGGAGAGAGAGAGAGTTGGGGAGAGAGAGGGATGCAAAACTTGAGAGACATTGAATGCTGAGAATGAACTGAGGGTTGAAGGGGGAGGGGGAGGGGGGAAAAGAGGTGGTGGTGATGGTGGAGGGCACTTAAGGGGAAGAGCACTGGGTGTTGTATGGAAAACAATTTGACAATAAAATATTATGGGAAAAAATGGGTCTCTTGTAGGCAGTATATATGGGTCTTGTTTTTTGCTTGTTTCATCCATTCTGATACCCTATGTGTTTTGATTGGAGAATTTTACATTTACATTTAGATTCAGAGTTAAATTGTGTTACCAGTAAGGTTATTGTTTTGGTGATGTTCTCTCTTGCTTTCTAGTCTTTGTTGTTTTTGTTCATTTTTTCCCACTGAAAGATACAATTTTAATGCTTTTTGCAGGGCTAGTTGAGTGGTTCTGAGCTCATATTTTTGTTTGGGAAACTCTCTATGTGCCTTCTGCTCTGAATGACAGCTTGGCTGCATGTTTTTTTTTCCCCTTCAGCATGTTGAATATATCATGCCAGTCCTTTTTGGATTGCCAATTTTATGTGGACAGATGTGCTGCAATCTTGATTTGTCTTCCCTTGTGGGTTAAAGACATTTTTAACTTGCTGATTTTAGGATTCTTTCCATGTTTGTATATTTTGTAAATTTCTCTAAGACATTGGCTGGCCCTTGTTGAATTTGGAGGAAGTTATCTGTGCCTCTTCGATAGTGATGTCTGTTTCCTTCCCCAAATTAGTGACGTTTTCAAGTATACTTTGTTCAAAAAACCTTCCACCCTTTATTTCCCACTATTTCGCTGGGACTCCTATGATATGAATGTTATTATGCTTTGGGGTTGATGAGTCCCCTAAGTCTACATTCATGATACAATACTTGTTTTTGTTTTAATCTTTATTGTTTTCCATAATTTTATCTTCTGTATCACTGATTCATTTCTCTGCTTTATCTTTCCTTGTTGCCACTGCAATCAGTAGGTTTTGCATCTCAGTTATAATAGATTTTATTTTCACCTGACTAGTTTTTAGTTATTTTATATATGCGATAAGAGATTCTCTAGTGTCCTCTATGATTTATCTCAAGCCCAGCTCATGTCCTTATGATTATTCCTTTAAATTATGGTTCAGGCATCTTACTTTTATCCATTTTGATTAATGTCCTGGTAGTTAGTGACTTCTTCCATTTTTTTTTTTACTTTTGAGATGAATTCCTCTGTTTTGTCATTTTATCTAACTCACAGTTGTGTGTGTGTGTGTGTGTGTGTGTGTGTGTGTGTGTGTGTCTGTTAGGAAAGCCTGCCATTTTTCTGCTCCTGGGAGTAGTGGCTATATTTCATAGTCTACACTGTGATGTTATGTTTGGCTGTTCCTTCCCTCATTTCAGTCTCCTGTATGGTTTCTCCTTGCCTGCAGTGGGGAGTGTTTGAACTTTGTCCACTGTGTAGCAAGTTTTAATGAGGTGTGTTTTGGTCCCCTTGTTAAAGGAAGCTAGATGCTATTTACCATAAAGCTGAAACTGTAGCATTCTATGATCAGTAGACTTGGTGCATGAGAGCAGTTTGTACTGGTCTCAGGGGGAGGGGCTTCCTCACTGATTCTTAGGTAGACTTGCCCTGGTAAGATGCACCTGCAGGGTGCAAGTGGGGCAAGGCTTGTGTAAGCAGCTCCAATTGCCCCTGAGAGTGCTATGTGTCTCATTGAAGTTGGCCAATGCTGATCGGCAGTGGGAAAATGGCATAGCCTCATTTTATCATTACTAGAGCAGGGACTTAATGCCCACCACTCTTCAGGAAGCCTTGAAAGAGCAGGCATTCTCCTCTTTTGTGTTACCAGCTTCTGTCAGATCCTTGCCTTCACCTTGTCTGTATCAGAGCTGTCTGCTTGCCAGGTGACACAGTGTTTTATCTCAAGTGAACACTTGGGTTTTACAACTCCAAATTTTAGAGACCTGGTATGGCATGGATCCACACTGATCCTCTAGGGAAGTGTCTTTTCATGCTATGGTTATTACTGGTTTGTGCCAGAAAAGCAGTCGCATGACCACACAGCAATTTAAAGTTTATGGTAAAGTGCAGTGAAAAGCCAGCAGCAAGGTTTGTTGTCCTCATAAGATGTTTCTGTTCCTATGCTTATGTACAGGGCTGCAAATTGTCACCCATCAACTCTTTTGTCCCTGAAGAGGTTGTGGCACCTCTCCCAAATGCACTCCAAAAAACTTAACTGTTTCTTCCCTTGTGACCCAGGAGATCCTGAGACCAAACTGCTGTCTGTTCCCAGGATTTCACCCTCCTATTCCACAGGAGTATCACTAAGCCCCCAGGGCAAAACCCTGGCAGCGGTCTGGACTTCTAAATGTTCAGATGTTGAGCTGCTTATAAAGACTTAAAGTACTAAGTCCGTCTCCTTTTCCCAGTCAATGGTTTTGGGGATGAGTTTTTCTTGTGCAATCCCCTGCACACTACTCTCTCTCTTTCTCACTGGTCTCTCCATGATCAGGATCCCTCCCTTAAACAGCACCCACAGTTCTTTTCTCCTCCAAATCAACTCTCCGCAGCCAAAACCTTCCTCAATGTGACTGTGTTTCTCCCTCTAGATGTATAGTTTGTACTATGAGACCTCAGAATGATTCTTGGATATTCATAATGATTTGATATTTTGCTGGATGCATTTGAGGGGCAAGGCAAGCATAGGGTCCCCCATTACTCCACCATCTTAACTCTTCTTTGTTCTTTAGTATTATAAACTATCTTGAGTTCTACATTCACATTTTTAACTTTTTCTAGCTCAATAATATATATTTGCCTTGATCCTTCTTTATTCCTAGAGCATGTACTTTAGGTTTCCTACTCATTCCCACTCTTCTGGGTCACTGCATTAGTTTATTTATGAACTAAAATGTACCAAGTTAAAATTATTACCCTCAGTGTGTTGCACATCTCAAGAATAAATGTCATGGCAGAGCCCTTTGATACTATTAGATAAAGTCATTCCGCAGTCGTCCAGCCATTGCCGTCATATAGTGCATTCGAGTTTCCAATAAGCTAACAATGAAATGGCAAGAGCAATTGAGACAACTGAAGGTGCAATCTAATAAGGAGTAACAAAAGCATTCTTACTAGTTACTGGCTTCCTAGATATCAATAGAAAAGTGTCATTTAGTCTATGTGGCAAATTGGCCTATGCCAAAAGTTTATATTAGAATGTTTTTTTTGCTTTTTCAATAAACTTTTTAATATATTTATAATAATACCCAGTTTACTTTTTATACTATCTTGTACTGCTTGACAGTACATATGCATACATAGCTGAAATCTCTCCAATTTGAAAACACCTAACTTATATCTAAAACAAACTCTGCCTATATGTACCTATCCAACTAAAACCTCTTCCAATAAAAACTTAGTAATCAGCAAATTTTTATTGATCACTAGGTATTATGCATGAAATCGTACTGAGTACAATAAGCGATTTTAAGTTTATTTTTAATCGCTTTTATTTTTAATTGTTTTAATGTTATTCTTATTTTTAATTGGAAACTGATACAAGGCACATCAAAGGTGGGAAGCATAATGATGCCTCATGGCAAGACCCAGAATAACAGCAGTCATAGTCAGACTTAGCACCACAGCTAAGCCTAAACTCAACACCATGGAGGTGAGCATATAAAATCTATCCTTCAGCATTTCCAAGGGAGACCAATGGATGCACAGTAATGCCTTTTTTTCTTTTTGTTTAAGGTTATGTATTTAGTTTTGCGAGACAAAGAGCACAAGCAAAGGAGGGACAGAGAGAGAGGGAGACAAAAATCCCAAGCAGGTTCTGCACTATCAATGTGCAGCCTGACATGGGGCTCAAACACACAAACATGAGATAATGACCTAAGCTGAAATCAAGAGTCAGGATACTTAACTGACTAAACCACCCAGACACCCAAGTAATGCCATCTTCCTCCTCCTCCTCCTCCTCCTCCTCCTCCTCCTCCTCCTCCTCCTCCTCTTCTTTTCTTTCTCTTTCTCTTTCTTCTCCTCCTCTTTCTCCTACTCCTTCTCCTCCTCATTCTTCCTTCTTGTTCTTGTTCTTCCTCTTCCTCCTGCTCCTCCTCCTCCTGCTCCTCCTCCTCTGTCTTCTTCCTATGCCTGTAGTAGTTGGAAGATTTCTGCTACTGAATCCCCAACACCCAGTCTACAGGGACAAGCCTCCTCCTGGAATGATCTAAAATGTAACAGAAATTCTATTTTGGGGTCATAGGTGAGATTTTCCCAAGAGATACAGAAGTGGTGATGCACAGGGGCACATGTACTCCAATGTTCACAGTGGCACTGTCAACAATAGCCAAAACATGGAAAGAGCCTAAATGTCAGTCACCTGATGAGTGGATCAAGAAGATGCGGTTTATATATATACAATGGAATACTACATGGCAATGAAGAATAATGAAATTTGGCCATTTGTAGGAAAGTGGATGGACCTCGAGGGTGTCGTGCTAAGTCAAATAAGTCAGGCGGAGAAGGACAGATACCATATGTTTGCACTCATAGGTCTAACAGGAGAACAGGAGAAACCTAATAGAGGACCATGGGGAGGGGAAAGGGGAAAGAGAATTGGGGAGAGAAAGGGATGCAAAACCTGAGAGACTATTGAATACTGAAAATGAACTGAGGGTTGAAGGGGAGGGAGAGGGGTCAAGAAGTGGTGGTGATGGAGGAGGGGAAGAGCACTGGGTGTTATATGGAAACCAATTTGACAATAAACTATTAAAAAAAATAGAAGTGGCCAGAGTGGGCATCCTTGTCTTATTTCTGATCTTAGAGGAGGAGCCTTCTGCTTTTCAGCAACTTGACAATAAAATATAAGTACAAAAAATAAAATCTATCCAAAGTTGCTAACAAATGAAAAAAAATTAAACATAAAATATAAAAAATAAAATGTCATAGAAACGCCCATGTATATAAACAGTGTCTTCTAAAATGGATCAGCTAGGAATACCTGGGTATCTTAGTTGGTTGAACATCTCAGGTCATGATCTCACAATTGGTGGGTTTGAGCCCCAAGTCAGGCTCTGGGCTGAAAGTCCAGAGCCTGGATCCTGATTTATATTTTGTGTCTCCCTCTCTCCCTTCCCCTTCCCATTTCCTGCGCTCGCTCTCTCTCTCTCTCTCTCTCTCTCTCTCTCTTTCTCTCTCTCAGACATAAACATTAAAAAGATTAAAACCAATGAATTAAGGATTAAGCACCACCCTGCCCACCATGAATATGCAACGAATTTAAGGAGGTGTATGAAAATTCTTGAAGAACTGAGACAAACTCAGTCCAACGTCCTAACACAATGTCTTTCATATAGGAGACAGTCAATAAATGCTCATGTAATAAGAATGTACACAATCAACTTAACTGTAAGTGTAAAGGAATGAACATACACTAGGTGCAACTGAAGTTATCATGAGATTGAGATGACAAAGGAAGATTTACTGAGGAACGTTTTGCTGAGGTGATGAGTCGAGACTTAAAAATATGTAAGTTTAATACATGTAGGAACAAGGGGATTTCAAGGTGTGGACACTCATGAGGATAAAAACACAGTCACTATAAAGCGCTAAATATATTCAAATAATAGTAGATAGTCAGCCAGTTTAATTGAAGAAGCAGTCATAGATATTGGACTTTTTAAAAAAGCCTTAAAACAAGATAGGGATATATTCTAGAAGTCTTTTAATATCAACAAAGAAGTATATTTATGTTACACAAGGACACATTACAGGTTTTTTTGAGAAGATAAGAACTTTAAGCCAAGCAATATGCAACGTAGATTGTTAAGAGTGTAAGATTTGTGGCAGAGAATGTCCTTTGAAGGGCTTCATATAGTGATTTGTAATGTGAAGAGTTACATGGATGAATATACTTCATGAAGGAAGCATTAATAAGCACTTGGTAATTGTTGTTCATGAAAGAGGCTACAGCTAACTATAAAATTTAAAGACATATGCAATAGTCCAAAGCAATGGAAGACAGAATAGAAAGAGAAGAATAGAAAACTTAAGTACTGAATTTAGGGATAATGTCCATACTTAAAAGGAAATAGGAGAAAGGGGTAGCAATAAAGAAGTCAAATAAAGTAAGAAAAGGGTCAGAATGGTTTATGAAAGCTGTAAAAATATTAATATTAATGTTAATATTAATTAACCTAAGAATATGTTTGACTTATTGAATACTCATAATGTGTTAGGCACTGTGATAATTACTTACACTCATAGAATTTTAATTGTCTCAATTTTATGAAGTAGCTATTGTAGCAATCACAATTTTAAAAAGAGACAATTGAGGCTTAAATAGAAGTAAGAACTAGTATACAGCACAACTGGGTTTTTACTCTATCTTTCTTTAATTCTGTGTGCCTATAAAAAATATTTGTTTTATATAAGAAAACACATGTATTTAAAAAGACCTACAAAAGGAAGCTACATTATCAAAACTTTGAAGGAAGTCGTAAGAAAAAATGTCATAAACACATGAATAATATCTTTAGAAATAAAAGCTATGCTTCTTCCCTTAAATCAAGACAAAAATGTCTGATGAAAAGACAAAAGAACGTTGATGAGAACCAGAGACAAACTAGATGTACTCGAATTCAATACCACCTACCATAAATATCTGTCAGGTGTAGAGGGAAATATTCACAGTATCAGGAAAGGGGAGTAAGTTTAGAACACAGCCTGTAATGTTTATTCTAAGTCCTTAACAATAAAACAAACTGTACCAAAAAGATGCTTTCAGTTTAGTGTAACGTGGAGTGGGTAAGGTCAGTTTCATCACATTACTTTAGTTGGTAACATTTTGTAGCCAGGGAGTACTCAGAAAAGTGGATATTGAGCATGATTAAGGCTAAAGAACTTGTAGGGAAGACAATTAAATACTCACACGTCAAAAATTGTAGGGCTTGGAGCACCTGGATGGCTCAGTTGGTCAAGCATCTGACTATTGATTTTTCTCAGGTCATGATCTCAAGGCTCGTGGGATCAAGTATTGAATCCGGTTTTGTGCTGACAGCACAGAACCTGCTTGAGATTCTCTCTCTCTCTCTCTCTCTCTCTCTCTCTCTCTCTCTCTCTCTCTCTCTCTCCCTCTCTCCCTCTCTCCCTCCCTCTCCCTCTCCCTCTTCCTATGTGTGTGTGTGTGTGTGTGTGTGTGTGTGTGTGTGACTGTCTTTCTTTCCTCAACCCTACTGTTTCTCAAAATAAATAAATAAATATTTAAAAAAATAAGGCCTTTAAATCACCAGAAATGCTGTTCAAAATAGCCAAAGGGTATAAGGTTTTTTTTTTCTGATTAGTATATGATAGCATAATCTCAAATTTTCACTGCTAAATATAAGTCCTAGATATAATGTGTAGAAAACCAACGGAAATTTATGAAAAACAGAACGAGAAAAGAAAAATTTTAAAGGACTCTAGGACAATAAGCAGAGCATCTTATTACAATTCCACTTAACAGAAGGCAACTATGGTAGGTAAAATAATGCCTTCCTTCAAAGATGTTCACAAACGAGTTCCTAAAACCTGTGAAAATGCTACCTTACATTGTAAAAAGGAACTTTAAGATGAGATTAAATTATAGTTCTTGAGGTGGGAAGATTATACTGAATTATTCATTAAACCAAAATAATCACAATGGTCCTTATATGAGGGAGGCAACAGGGTTATTGTCAGAGATGGTGATGTGACAATGGAAGCAGAGATCAGACTGATGAAAGATCTTGAGTCACTGAATGTAGGCAGCTCTAGAAACTATAAAGACAAACGAATGGGTTCTTCCTTAGACCCTAAGAATGTATACACACACACACACACACACACACACACACACACATACACACACACACACACACACACACACACACACACAGACACATATATATAATCCTGTTGTTAAATCCATTTTAGGCCAGTGAACCCATTTTGTACTTCTGACTTCCAGACTATAATAAACTTGTGTTATAAGCCACCAAGTTTTTGGTGATTTGTTACAGTAGCATAAAAAATTGATACAGCAACCCAGTCTCAATGTTTTCTGAACTCTTACATAACTACAGAGGAGAGGGAGTCGAGGTATGCTAATTCCTCAAACTAACTGAATATGAATTTGTCTGACATAACCAGGTGAATTCACACCATCACCAAATGAGATTGATCAAGATCTTTGCTGACAGTAAACAACCAAGGGAAGTGCTTTTCTTTACCATCTGAGACTCTCATACTGAGTGGGACTAGGATAGTTGGGCAGCACCACCAAGAGGGATTCTACTTCAAAAGGTGCCAAGCTTGGGTAGCTACTTTGTCACTGAAAGCCTGAAACTCACATTTCCAACCAAGAGACATGGGAATACCAGAGGTAACTGTAAGAAATTTTCTGCCACAAGTGGTATAACCTGTAAATCTCTTTATCCCCATTAGCCTAAGACTCCTCTTCCCATATCATACACATCAGACTAGCCAGGAAACACCAGTAAGAGGGATCCCACTATGAAATCAACAAAGCTTAATTAATTTTTCCCACATGGTCCTGAAACTTTCCTCTCCAAGGAAGGAGTATCAGGGCAAAGAACTTGTACCTGTAGGAGCAAATCAACCACAGGATGAAGCTTGGCCTGGGAAGTATCTTTTAAAGCAATAGACACAATGTCCAAATACAACAGAAAATTATTCATTATTCATCCAGGTAAAATGCCCCTGAATGCGAAAAGACAGTCAACTGTTGGCAATATTGAGGTGATTCAAATGTTGAAAATATCTGGCAAAGATTTTAAAGCAGTCACAATAAAAATGCTTCAACAAAAATTACATGTCATTTACAAGAACCAAATGGAAATTATAGAACTTATATATAAAAGTGTATGCAGAAATACAATTCTCACAAGATGGACTCAGTAAAAGAGTAGAGATGATAGAAGATAAATCAGTGAAATTGAGGATTTATCAATAGAATTGACTATTCTGAAGAAAATATACTGGTATCAACAAATTTTTAGAAAAAAAATAAAGTGAGGATAAAAGAGTACTTGAAATAATAATTTTGAAACCTTAATTTTTAAAGACATGAAACACTCAAAAGTACTATAATCAAACCAATATAGAATCCTAAAAATATTCAAGTAATCTACAAGAAGGCAACAAAAAAAGAAATAGAGGGAAGAGAAAAAGAAATTTTAAAAAGTAGGCTTAAGCACTAACACACCAATACTTATATCAAATATAAATGGACTAAATACACCAACCAAAAGCCAGAGATTGGCAGAGTGGATACAAATAACCTGACTATATGCAAATTAGAAGAAACTCCAAATTCAGAAACATACATAATTTAAAAGTAAATAATGGAAATTATATAACACATTAATGGTAATCAAATAAGTAAAGGACTATATTAGTATATATTTATTTGTTACTAATTGCCAATTGAGAGCAAGCAAAATTACTAAAGACAAAGAGGAATATTACATAAAGATAAAAAGGTTAATATACTAAGAAGTTATAATGATATGTATATGCATCAAAGGAAAAAAGAAAGCCTCAAAATAGATCAAACAAGCACACACAAAAAAAGACAAGCCCACAGCAGTTGGTAACTGATAAAAATACTAGACAGAAAATCAACAACAATATGGAATATCTAAACACCATCATTAACCAATGACATCTTTTTAAAAATATATTTATTAATTTAAGTAATCTTTACACCCAACCCAGGGCTCAAACTCATGACCCCAAGAACAAGAGTTACATTCTCCTCTGACTGAACCACTCAGATGCCTCCCAATGATATCTAATTGATATTTATAGAACACTGCACCCAAAAACAGTAGAATTCATATTTTTATTGAATACCCATGGAACATTCACCAAGACAATGTCTTGGGTCATAATAAGACCTTCGACAAACTTAAAAATAATTGCATTTGTATAGAATGTGTTCTCTCACAATAATAGAATCAATAGAGAAACCAATAATGGAACGAAAAGAGGAAAATCAGTAAACATGTGGAAATTAAACAACACACTTCTAAATACTCCGTGGGTCATGCAAGTCTCAAATGAAATTTTAAAATACATAGAAATGAGTGAAAATGAAAATGCAGCATATTAAAACATATAAGATGCATATAAAGCAAATAATATCATAAAGTGGTATGAGAATGAAATATACCACCAAATGCTTATAAAGAAAAAAGAAGCAAACATGAAAATTAATAATGCAAATTCCTACCACAAGAAACTAGAAACAAAAGAAAAAATACATCCAAATCAAGAAGAAGGAAGTAAATAATAATGGCATATACAGAAATAAATGAAATTTAAAATAAGAAATTTTAAAAATACCATTTAAAGAATTTGAGCAAAATTTTCAATCTCCTAGAATAATAGAAAAAGAGAACACTTCTCCAGTCATTTTTAATGCAACTACCATTATCCTGATTCTAAAACTAGGCAAAAACAAATAGAAAAATACAGCCTGATATCTCTCATGAAGTTAGTCTTATATATTCTTTAAAAATACTAAAGAGTCATTGGAACAAACTTCGAGTTACAAAATATAAATTTTCAGGACATAATGTACAGCATGAAGTCTATTTAATAATAATACAATAGTTCATTGTATTGAATATTTGAAAATTGCTAAGAAAGTAATTCTTTTTTTCATAATAGTTTATTGTCAAATTGGCTTCCATATAACACCCAGTGCTTCTCCCCACAAATGCCCCCCTCCATGACCATCACCCCTTTCCTCCTCCCCTCCCCCTTCAGCCCTCGGTTGGTTCTCAGTATTCAATAGTCTCTCATGATTTGTGTCCCTCTCTCTCTCCAACTCTCTTTCCCCCTTCCTGTCCCTATGGTCCTCTGTTAGGTTTCTCATGTTAAACCTATGAGTGCAAACATATGGTATCTGTCCTTGTCCGCCTGACTTATTTTGCTTAGCATGACACCCTCATGATCCATCCACTTTGCTACAAATAGCCATATTTCATTCTTTCTCATTGCCTTGTAGTACTCCATTGGTCAGAGTGGAAAATAAGAAAGTAATTCTTAAAAGTCCTCATTACAAGAAAAAAAAGTAACTATGTCTGGTGATTATGTTAACTAGAGTTATTGTGGTGATCATTCCACAATATGTACAAATATCAAATCATTGTGTTAAACACTTGTAAGTAATATGCTATATGTCAATTTTACCTCAATTATTTTTAATTAAAAATGAATTTGAATAAAACATCAGTAGCATGGTGGTACCTGCATGGTCAAATATGGTATTCACTGGATGCACGTGATTGTTTATTTATATGTATTTTGCTTGATTAAAATTGACATAAAATGTTATATGTTTAAATAAATAATATTAGTTCAATTAAAATATTAGTTTCTACATCACACTAGCCACATTATATCTCAGCAGATACAATATAGGGAATATAGTTAATGGCATTGTCATAGTGTTTCATGGTCACAGTTGGTAGCTACACTTATAGTGACCAAAGCATAACATATAAACTTGAAGAATCATTCTGTTGTAAACTTGAAATTAATGTAATATTTTGTGTCAATTGTTCTAAAATTTAAAAAATATTGGGAAATCAATTATAGCAACATGTCAGAAGAACAAATGCCACTAGCAAATGGGATTTATTATAAATATATAATTCTTAATTAATATTTGAAAATAAATCAATATTGGGATGCCTGGGTGGCTCAGTAAATTAAGCGTCCGACTTGGCTTCAGGCCATGATCTCACAGTTTGTTGGTTCGAGCCCCGCATCAGGCTCTGTGCTGACAAAGCTCAGAGCCAGGAGCCTGCTTCAGATTCTGTGTCTCTTTCTCTATCTGCCCCTCCCCTGTTCATGCTCTGTCTCTCAGAAAGTAAATAAATTTAAAAAGAAAAAATCAGTGTAATCTACCATTTCAATAGGATATAAAAGATAAATCATACAATTTTATCTATTGAGCAGAAAAAACATTTGACAAAATTCATTCATAATAATGATTCTCAGAAAATTAGGAATAGAGTGAAACTACTTCATCTTTGATATAAACCATCTACAATAAACGTATAGTTAAAATCATGTTTAATATTGAAAGATGGCCTGCTTTTCCTTCAAGTTAAAAAACAAGTCAAGTATATCTGTTTTCACCACTTTAGTCAACACAGCACTAGATTTTCTAGCCACCTAGAATACAAAAATATACAAGCTACAAAGACTGAATAATGAAGAAAGAGAAAATCTGAACAGACCTAAAACTAGTAAGGGGATTGAGTCAGTAATCAAAAAGTTTTCAACAATGAAAAGCCAAAAACCAGATGACTTCACCAGTGAATTCTACCAAATATTTAAAGAAAAGCAAATGGCAATAATTTCAAAACTCTTCCAAAAATTTGAAGAGGAGAGAATACTTCCTAATTCATTTTGTAGGTCAGCATTACCCTGTTACCATAATCACACAAAGACACTACCAGAAAATAAAATTACTGGGCAATATTTCTGATGAATATAGATGGAAACATTCTCAACAAAATAAGAAAAAATTGTATTCAACAACATATTAAAAAGACTAATCACTATGACTAAGTGGGATAAATTCCTGTCATACAAAGACAGTTGAACATATGAAAATCAATCAGTTTGATGCACCACATTAATAAAACAAAGTTTAAAAATCATATTGTTATCTAAACAGATAGCAAATTAATGACAAAATTGAACATCCCTTCATGATAAAAAGACTCAACAAACTATAAGTAGTAGGAAATTGCCTCAACATAAAACCATATATGAAAAGTCCACACCAACATCACACCAAGCATTGAAAAACTCAGTTTTTTTTTATAAGATCAGAAAATAGACAAGGATGCCCACTCTCTCCACTTCTTTTCAACACATATCACTAGAGGTCCTAGCCACAGCTATTAGGCAAGAATAAGGAATAAAAGTATCCAAATCTGAAAGAAAGAAGTAAAATTATCTTTGTTCACAGCTAGCATGATCTATATTTAGCAAACCCTAAAGATTTTACACACACACACACACACACACACACACACACACCCCGTTCAAAGAAATAAACAAATCCAGTGAAGTTGCTGGATATAAATCAGTTATGAAGAAATGGCTGGTTCTCGGAGGCTGCTGACATTTAGGGATGTGTCCAAAGAACTCTCTCAGAGGATTGGGGATGCCAGAATCATCCTCAATGGGATATGTACAGGAATGTAATGTTATAAAACTATGGAAACCTCCTCTTTTTGGGTCTTACTATGTCAAAGGCAGACCTGATCACTTTTTTGGGAGCAAAATAAAGAGCCCTGGGATGTGAAGAGAAAGGAGACAGTAATCATACAATTAGCTGTATCTTCACATGATACCCAGAGCTTCTTGCCAAAGCCATGCTTAGAAACTTAATTGCAATGAGTCTCAGTGGAAAAATACAAATGTAGTGGCATTGAGAATTTACACTTTATGATAGACTGGAACAATGATGGGGAGAGTGAAGGGCAACACACATTTTAATGAAGGAAATATTGAAACTGAGACAACTGTCCCTAATAAAAATCTTCTCGCCCAAAATAATGTTATAAAACAGTATGGGAAACCTCCCTTTTTTAACATCAGCTACTTCTGCAAAACAGTGTGTTTCTGCAAGCAAAGATTCAAATGGAATATCCACACATTGATATTCATGGAAAGAAAATTGGAAAATCTGGAAAGTTATGTAGTTATTGCTGAAAATAATTATTTGGATAATTTTCAAAATAAAATTGAATTGATCTTCAAATATTTCTTAACATAAAAAATTTTTAAATGAAGAAAAAATGCTAAATGGAATCAATTTGAGAGTCCCTTTCCCGAGAGTTCTTTAGTTTTCCACCAACAAATAAACCCTCTTAAATTCAGAAATCTATATACTTAATAAAAGTGGGAGGATCTTTAACCATCCATTATTGCACAATAAGTATCAGACAATAGATTATTGGGAAGAACTTTACCTGAGTGACAGAATTAGAAAGACCATTATAGAGGACTTGGTCTGAAAAATTTATAATAGAGAGAACTTATCAATACTGTATCAAAAAAAGTTTAACAAAGGCTTACATTTTTTAAATGTTTATTTATATTTTTGAGGGAGCAGGCAGAAACGGAGGGAGATAGAATCACAAGCAGGCTCCATGCACTGTCAGAGCAGACTTTGATGTGGGGCTTGATCCCATGATTCATGAGAGCCACAATCAAGATCTGGATGCTTCACCAACTGAGGCACCCAGGCACCCAAATACCCTTAGTTTTTATCTGGTTCCTCTATTGTCAAGAACCCTGATCCTAGTATCTAGGTTTTAAAGTGTTCAGCATAAATTTTTAGCTGAAGTCCTGAAAATTAAAACCTATTTTATCTTTTATTAACAGTAATGCTAATGATAGTAGCTATTGACATTTACTAGTTAGTAGTTTTATATCACGGACCATACTAGACATAATTTATCCATGTTATTTCATTTAATCTTCACAACTTTCATGTAAAAGTAGGTATTATTACCATCCCAATTTTATGGTTGATGAAACTGAGGTTCTGGGAAATGAGATAATTTACCAAAAGCCAAACAGCTAGTAAGTGAAAGTATCCGTCTAGTTGACACCAAACCCATATTCCTTTTATATCACTCATTTGTCTTATTTAAACTCAATTAAACTCCAATATTGTACCACTCCATTAACAAATGGGTGTGGCCTATACTCATGGGTTTATCTAAGAAACATATCTAATAATATATCTAAGATATATGTGTGCGTGTGTGTGTGTGTATATATATATTTTTTTGAAGGGTGGGTATGATTTGGAGGAAGGGATCATGAAGACACTGAATAATGAAGGGAAGGGGAACGTACAAGTAAAGGATAAGTTCGGAGAAGTTATGGAGGATCTGGAATGTGAGAATAGAGGGCTTACAGGTTTTCAAAAAAGGAAACAAGAAACAACAAAAAGATTTTAATGCAACTGGCATAATAAAATTGTATTTATGCTGGTGTTTTGTAGGGCGAATTGGAGGAAATAAGGCGGAAAGAAGTTAAGATACAGAAAGAATAGTTGAGTTGCTAGGAAAAAAATTAATAAAG
Organism: Suricata suricatta; assembly: GCF_006229205.1. Taxonomy (NCBI): domain Eukaryota; kingdom Metazoa; phylum Chordata; class Mammalia; order Carnivora; family Herpestidae; genus Suricata; species Suricata suricatta. The sequence continues at coordinate 63,025,386 of NC_043717.1, read as the reverse complement.
GGAGATTTGATCTTGAGAAATATTAGTGGAATAACAATGAAAGAAAACATGAGAGATACTCAGAGAAGAAAATCAGTAGAGTTTGATAACTGGGTAATATTTTTTTATGATACTCTGACTAGTATAAAAACACTTATGACTTTTTGATGAAAAAAGAGATAAAGTTAGAGAAAGATCAGAGAACATTTTAAGATATTTAACCCAAAGAGGTTTATTTGTAGGAACAGCATTCCACAGATACTGTGGGATTATACTTAATAATAAACATATGTTGATTTAGTAACATTAAATTTGTTATTTTCTAATGATTATTTCTTATTAAGTTAACTTTCGAATAAAGTACAATTCCTTATTGTAGTTATTCTATATTCAATATTCTCACTGAATAATTTAAAAAGAAACTAAAGCGAAGAACATCTTCAGTGCTTTGCCATTTATGTAATACGATTAAATAACTAGCCACTTCAATTTGTTTATTCATTACCTACCAAACATTGTAGTAACAGAAATTTTGCAATATTTGAAAATGTATCATGAAAATCCATGATGTTGCCATAATAAATTTATAAAATGCAATGTTTGATATTCTACTCAAAATATCTTTTTTCTTTCTTTATGGACTTTTATTATTGAAAAGAAATATTTTCCTAGTAATTTTGGCTGCTTCCCTTAGAAAAATGGAATAACTGCTTATAGCAACCACTTTATATTCAACAGGGAATGCGTTTTAGCCAGGAAAAATAAATAAAAGGAATCTAAAATACAAATGAAGAATTAGCTCTATTAACAGATAAGAGGAAAATCCTCAAGAAACCACTGAAATTCAGTGACAAATGATAAACAAATAACTTTTAATTTATCTCAGCAAGGTTTCAAGATACAAGATAATTATAGAAAAATTAATTTTATTTTATACACTCACAATGTAAGCTCTGAATATGAAATTAAGAAAAAATTCATTTATAATAGCATCAAAAAGAACAAAATACTCAGCAATAGATTAGCAAAATAAATGCAAAATGTATACTGAAATATGGAAAATATTGTTGAAAGAAACTAAAGGATATCTAAATAAATGGAGAAACAACCTATGGTCATTGATCACAAGACTCAACATTGTTAAAGTGGCAACATTCTTCAAACTAATCTACAGATTCAAAGCAATCTCTACGCCAGTTTTGCAGAAATTAACAACATACTTTTATTTATTTTTTTATAATAGTTTATTATCAAGTTAGTTTCCATATAACACCCAGTGCTTCTCCCCACAAGTGCCCTCACCATGACCATCTCCCC
>NC_043717.1:63013439-63023990 GCF_006229205.1 Suricata suricatta | reverse complement strand
CCCTAACAACATGCTTTTAAAATCTACATGTGCTTGGGACACCTCGCTGGCTTAGTCGGTTAAGCATCCACTTCAGCTCAGGTCATGATCTTGCAGTTCGTGGGCTTGAGCCCTACTTTGGGCACTGTACTGACAGCTCAGAGCCTGGAGCTTGTTTTGGAGTCTGTGTCTCTCCCTCTTTGACCCTCCCTCACTCATGCTCCCTGTCTCAAAAATAAATAAACGTTTGTTCAAAGCTATGTACCTAGTAAGAAATAGAACTAGGACTTGGGAATCTGGTTCCAAAATCTGTGTTCTTAACCACTTTGTTTAACCACCTCCCATAATACTAAAGTATCTTACAGCTACATAAAATTATTTTAGAATAGCAAATCACTTTTAAAGTATTTGGTATACATACTTTTTTTAAATTTGTAGTGTTTTCATTAATAAACTTTGTTTTTAGAGTAGTTCAAAGTTCATAGCAAAACTAAGCAGAATGTACAGTGTCTCCATATATTCTGTGCCAGCCAAAAACTGTCAATATTCTATACCAGAGTAGTACATCATTTAAATTAATGAAACTAGGCCCCCTCTGTGGAGAGAAAAAGGGTGGAGAAAGAGCGGCTGAAACTGCTAATAGAACTGTCTCTGGAGAAGAGGAAAACCTTGGCTAGGGTGGAGAGGGATCCTATCACCCCATGCCTAACTGCAGGGTGTTTGGAGAGAGATCCTATCCCTAACTACAGAGATTCTTCTGGGCTGTTTGCCCCAGTCCCAAAAATTCCCTCCAGGATAGACAGTACACAAAGGACACAGTCAGCATCAGGAAGAACAGCTTCCCTACTCTATCCCCTGCTAGGAAGTACCTGGCTTGAGGGATTACATTTCAGATGGTATCATTAATGCACATAGAGTAAGATCTGGAAACAAGGCAGGGAACAGGACATAGAACACTGCCCACCTTGTCTGCTTCCACAGCACAGGGAGATTGAACCCAAAAAAACTGATTTGCAATGCTTGATTAGAGAAGGGACTGGGGGGGTCACCATTTTTCTCCCCACAACCACCAAGGTGTGGCCTCAGGGAGCTGCCCAAGGGACCCACAGTGGAGGCAAGACCTACCTACACCAAACCAAGCCCATCTGCGCTGGGGAGCTGCTTTTTTTCCCCCTATTTTTTACCAGAGCCCGGATTGATGATATGGAAACAAACACCCCTTCCCTAAGAGCAGCATTGAGGTATTGCCATGATTAACTTTAGATTAGTTTTTGCTACTCAGATATATTTTCCTTTATCTCATTCTTATCTCTCCCTTCCACTGGACTTGGTATTCTGGTTATAAATTTGCTCAGTCATATTTAATCCATTCTCTTGATGCATATTCTACATCTCCATCATTACCTTCTTTTGTCTCTATCTGAAATAATCAGACTATATAGTGTCTCTGTGTAACATTACTTTTGTTTTCTTTTCTCCTCACCTCCTGCTGCATTCCCCTTTATCTCTATCTGAATTAACCCTTTTAGTCTCTCTGCCTATTTAATGTTCAATTTATCTTTCTCCCATCCCTGTCATTTCTCTCTTTGTATATGATCTTCTATCAACACTGCCTCCACCCTGATCTTTACTTATAGCTGAGATTTTGGGTTTTATGCTTCCAGACTGTCTTTTGCCTTTTGTTGTTTTTGTGCTTTTTTCCTTTTGATTTGCTTGTTTATTTGATTTGTTTGTGAGTTTGTGTGCATTTATTTGTTCCCTGTTTGTTTGCCTGCCTGATTTCCTTTCCAAGGCAACCTCAAGAAACAAGCCAAAGTAAACATGGTAGAGAGTCCAAAATATCCCAAAGAGTAGGGAAATAAAATAGAGTCACAACAAGAGAGACCAAGGGGCACCAGTAAAAGAACACTTCATGAACAGACAGGCCTGAACAGTCTATGAGCCTACATTAATATAGTAGTACTTGCAGGTGCAGAGTGCATAACAAACATTTAAAAATGACAGGAGACAGAAAGCTAGCAAAAATGATGAAATGGAAGAACTCTCCTGTAAAAAATCCCAGGAAGAAATTACAGCTACATAATTGTTCAAAAGAGATATAAGCCACATAACTGAACAAGAATTTAGAACAATAATCACAAAATTAATCTCTGGACTTGAAAAAGGCATAGAAGACACCAGAAACATTATTGCAACAAAGATTATGAATCTTAATAATAGATGTGATGAATTAAAAAATTCTATAAAACAGGTGGATAATAAAATGGAGGCGGCTACTGCACGGATTGAAGAGGGAGAGAGAAGAATATGTGATTTAGAAGACACAATTGTAGAAAAAGAGGAAGCCAAAGAAAAAGAGATAAATTGATGCAGGAGCATGAGAGGAGAACTCAAGACCTGAGTTTTGCAATCAAATCAAACAATATCCATATCATAGGAATTCCAGAAGAAGAAGAAGAAGAAGAAGAAGAAGAAGAAGAAGAAGAAGAAGAAGAAGAAGAAGAAGAAGAAGAAGAAGAAGAAAAGAAAGGGGAGGAAAGGGGTGCATGAAAAAATTATAGCCAAGAACATACCCAATCTGGGGAAGGAAACAGACACTGATATCCAAGTTGCAACAAAATCTCCCCTCAGATGTAACTTGAATCAATCTTCTGCACAACATATAGGGAAACTGGAAAAATAAAAGGATAAACAGAGAATTCTGAAAACAGCTAGGGAAAAACAGGCCCTAACATACAAAGGGAGACATATTAGGGTGGTTGCAGATCTATCTACTGAAACTTAGCAGGCCAGAAAGGAATGGCAGGAAATCTTCAATGTGATGAACAGGAAAAATATACAGCCATGAATTCTTTATCTAGGGAGCCTGACATTCAAAATAGAGGGAGAGAAAAAGGTTTTCCCAAACAAACAAAAATTGAAGGAATTCATCACCACTAAACCAGCCCTACAAGAAATACTACGCAGGACTCTATCAGGGAAATGTTGCAAAGAACACAAATTACCAGAGACAACACTACAATCATGAATCCTACAGAGAACGCAATGACTCTATACCCACTTTTTCAACAAAACCACTGAATGTATACGGACTAAATGCTCCAATCAAAAGACATAGGGTATCAGAATGGATTAAAAAAACACAAGATCCATCTACTTGTTGTGTACAAAAGACTCATTTTAGACCTGAGGAAACCTTCAGATTGAAAACAAGGGGATGGAAAAATGTCTATCATCTACTAGAAATCAAAAGAAAGCTGGAGTAGCCATATTTATATCAGACAAACTAGACTTTAATGTTAAAGCAGTAACAAGAGATGAAGAAAGGCCTTATATTATAATTATAGGGTCTATCCATCAGGAAGAGCTAACAATTATAAATGTCAATGCACTGAATTCAGGAGCACGCAAATACATAAAACATTTAATCACAAAAAGAAACCATCTTATTGATAAGAATGTGCTAATTAAAGCGGACTTTAATACTCCACATAACAATGGATAGATCAACTAGACAGAAAATCAATAAGAAACAATGGACTTGAAAGACACATTGGACCAGATGGTTTTGGCAGATATATTATAACTCTAAATCCTGAGGCTACGAATACACTTTCTTCTCGAGAGCACATGGTACATTCTCCAAGATAGATCACATCCTGAGTCATAAAGCAGCCCTCAATAAATGTAAAAGAATTTAGATCATACTTGTACACTTTCAGATCACCATGCTATGAAACTTGAAATTAATCACAGGAAAGAACCCCAAATGAATTGTTAAAGAACACCCTACTAAAGAATGAATGAGCCAATCAGGCAATTAGAGAAGAAATTTAAAAATATATAGAAACAAATGAAAATGAAAATACAACAATCCAAATTCTTTGGGATGCAACAAAGGCAGTCCTAAGAGGAAAGTACATTGCAATTCTTGGAATAATTCAGGCAACTGGAAAAAGCACAAACACACTGTCTAACAGTGTACCTAAACGAACTAGAAGCAGAGCAGCAAGAACACCGAACCCCAGCAGAAGAGAAATAATAAAGAATAGGGCAGAAATAAACAATATAAAAAACAAAAAAAAGTTGAACAAATACCCACGTGTTGTTTTTCTTGAAAAAATAAACAAATTGATAAACCTCTACACAGGCTTCTCAAAAAGATAAGAGAGAGCACCCACATAGATTAAATAATGAATGAAAATGGATTTATTACCAAAAAATCCCTCAGAAATAAAAGCAATTATCAGGGAATACTATGAAAAAATTATATGCCAACGACCTGGACAACCAAGATGAAATGGAAAAATTACTAAACACACATGCACTCACAATATTCAAAAGAGAAGGGATCCAAAATCTGAACAGACCCAAAACTAGTGAATAAATTGAATAAGTTATCAGGAATCTCCAAACAAAAAAGATCCCTGGGTATAGGACTTCCCTATGGGATTCCACCAGACATTAAAATCGGAGTTAATACCCATTCTTCTCAAACTGTTCCAAAAAATAGAACTAGAAGGAAAACTTCTGGACTCATTCCAGGAAGCAAGCATCACTTTGATTCCCAAACCAGATAGAGATCCAGCAAAAAAAGAGAACTATCAGTCAATATCCCTGATGAACATAGATGTGAAAATACTCAATAAAATACTAGCAAATCAAATTGTACAGCATATAAAAAGAATTATCCACCATGATCAAGTCGGATTCATTCCTGGGTTACAGGGCTGGTTCAATATGTGCCAATTCATCAATGTGGTATGTCGGGTTAACAAAAGAAAAGATAGGGGCACCTGGGTGGCTCAGCCGGTTAGGCATCTGGGTTCAGCTCAGGTCATTATCTCATGGTTCATGGGTTTGCGTCCTGCAACAGCCTCTGTGCTGACAGCTCAGAGCCTGGAGCCTGCTTCAGATTCTGTATCTCTCTCTCTTTCTGACCCTCCCCTGCTCACACTGTCTCTCTCTGTCTCTCAAAAATAAATAAAAAACAAAAAAAAATAAATTGAACAAAAGAAAAGATAAAAACATATGATCCTGTCGATAGCTGCAGAAAAAGCATTTTACGAAATACAGCATCCTTTCTTAAAAACCCTCGAGAAACTCAAGATAGAATGAACTTACTTAAACGTCATAAAAGCCATTCATGAAAAGCCCACAGCTAATATCATTCTTAATGTGGGAACACTGAGAGCTTTCCTCCTGAAAACAGGAATATGACAGGGATGTCCACTCTCACCACTGTTGCTTAACATAGTGCTGGAAGTCCTAGCATCAGCAATCAGACAACAAAAGGAAATAAAAGGCATCAGAATTGGCAAAGATAAAGTCAAACTTTCACTTTTCACAGATGGCATGATACCCTCAATCGAATCCTGACAGACTCCACTGGAAGCCTACTAGAACTGATCCATGAATTCAGTAAAGTTGCAGGGTACAATGTCAATGTACAGAAATTGGTTGCATTTTTATACACACATAAGGAAGCAAAAGAAATAGAACTCAAGAAACTGATTCCAATCACAATTGCACAAAAATAAAAAATACTGTGGAATAAACCTAACCAAAGATGTAAAAGATATGTATGCCGAGAACTATAGAAAACTTATGAAGGAAATTGAAGAAGACACAAAAAATGGAAAACCATTCCATGCTCATGGATCGGAGAAATAAATATTGTTAAAATATATATACTACCCAAAGCAATCTACACATTACTGCAATCCCAATCAAAATTGCACCAGCATTCTTCTCAAAGCTAGAACAAACAATCATAAAATTTGTATGGAACCACAAAAAACTCTGAATAGCCAAAGTAATATTAAAGAAGAAAACCAAAACAGGAGGACTCACAATCCCAGACTTTAGACTCTACTACAAAGCTGTAATCATCACTACAGTATGGTACTGGCACAAAAATAGACACAGAGACCTTTGCAATAAAATAGAGGACCCAGAATTTTACCCACAAGTGTATGGCCAGTTAATCTTTGACAAAGCAGGATAAAGAGTCTCCAATGGAAAAAAGACAGTCTCTTTAACAGATGGTGCTGGGATAACGGGACAGCAACATGCAAAAGAATGAAACTAGACCACTACCTTACACCAGGCACAAAAATAAACTCAATGTGGATGAAGGATCTGAATGTCAGACAGGAGACCATCAAAACCCTAGAGGAGATCCATTTATCAGTTGATGGAAATGTAGGCTCTTTCCATATTTTGGCTATTGTTGAAAGTGCTGCTATGAGCATTATGGTACATGTGGTTTGTATATACAATGGAATGCTACATGGCAATGAGAATGAATGAAATCTGGGCATTCAGAGCAATGCGGATGTACCTGAAGACTGTCATGCTAAGCGAAATGAGTCAGGCAGAGACGGACAGATACTGTATGTTTTCACTCATATGCCTAACAGGAGAAACTTAACAGAGGACCATGGTGAGAGGAAGTGGGGGAAAGAGTTAGGGAGAGGGAGGGAGGCAAATAATGAGAGACTCTTGAATACTGAAAACAAACTGAGGGCTGAACGGGTAAGGGGAAAGGGATAGGGAGATGATAGTCATGGAGGAGAGCACTTGTGGGGAAGAGCACTGGGTGTTACATGGAAACAAACTTGACAATAAACTATTTTTTTAAAAATCCCTAGAGGAGAAAGCAGGAAACAACCTCCTTGACCTCAGCCACAGCAGTTTCTTACTGGAGACATCTCCAAAGGCAAGGGAATCAAGAGCAAAAATGAACTACTGGGACCTAATCAAGATAAAAAGCTTCTGCACTGCAAAGGAAACAATCAACAAAACTAATGGCCAACCCACGGAATGGGAAAATATATTTGAAAATGACATATTGGATAAAGGGCTAGTATCCAAAATCTACAAGGAACTCACCAAACTCCATACCTGAAAAGCAAATAATTCAGTGAAGAAATGGGCAGAAGACATGAACAGATATCTCCAAAGAGGACATCCACATGCCCAACAGACACATAAAACGATGCTCAGTGTCACTCATCATCAGGGAAACACCAATCAAAACCACACTGAGATACTACCTGAAGCTGATCAGAGTGGTTACAATGAACAAAATCAGGAAACTATAAATACTGGCGAGGATGTGGAGAAACAGGCACCCTCTTACACTGTTGGTAGGAATGTAAACTTTTGCAGCCACTCTGGAAAACACTGTGGAGGTTCCTCAAAAAACTATCAGTAAAACTCCCCTATGACCCAGCAATAGCACTGCTATGAATTTACCCAAAGGATTCAGGAGTGCTGACACATAGGGGCACTTGTACCCCAGTGTTCATAGCAGTACTTTCCACAATAACCGAATCATGAAAAGAGCCTAAATCTCTAAAAACTGACGAATGTATCAAGAAGATGTGATTTATGTATACCATGAAATACTACAGGAAAATGAGAAAGAATGAAATCTGGCCATTTGTAGTAAAGTGGATTGTACTGGAGGGTGTTATTCTAAGCCAAATAAGTAAGGCAGAGAAGGACAGATGCCATATGTTTTCACTTATAAGTGGAACAGAAGAAACTTAACAGAGGGCCATGGGGAAGGGTAAGGGCAAAAAATAGTTGGAGAGAGGGAGGAAGGCAAACCATGAGAGACTCTTGAATACTGAGAACAACCTGAGGCCTGATGAGGATGGAGGAGAGGGAAAGTGGATGATGGGCATGGAGGAGGGCACTTGTGCTGATGAGCACTGGGTGTTATATGGAAACCAACTTGACAATAAACTACAAAAAAAAGATACAGAGCTCCAGGGAAAGAAGGAGCTTAATCACAGCTTTGCTGAGATCTCAGCTGCAGAGACAGGAATGGGGTCCAGATCAACAGTCTCTCATGTCCTGTGCACTTTTACTTTATCATCTGCTTCCAGTTTAACACCAGACAATTGTGTTGACATTCTCCAGAGTTCTTGGAAGTTGGATGCCATGTTGTGTGTAAAAAGTCCCTTTACTAACCAAACAATGTTTGTGTGAAACATTGCAGCCAGCTCTGAAATGGTGGCTCTCATTCCCCCCAGCAGCCTGGACCCAAAGCAGAGTTCAGTAGTACAAAGTGCTCATATTCTGATAGTTCGAGACTTTTCTTTAATGTTTCTTTATTTATTTTCTGATATTTGGGTGCAGAGAGTGAGAAGGAAAGAGAGAACCCCATGCAGGCTCCAAACTTGGCATGGAGCCTGATGGGGGGGGTTGATCTCACAATCATGAGATCATGATGTGAGCCAATATCAAGAGTCATATGCTTAACCAACCAAGCCACATGGGTGCCCCTACCCTTTTTTTAAATTATATACCTGTATTAGTCCTTCCATGTCCTGGGACATTAAGGCTCACTCTAAATAAAGTAGGAAGATAACTGACCTACCTTTGCCCCACACTCCTCCATCTTGAGTATCTCATGAGAATGAACCCTCTTATATCTCTGGAGCAAACCAAAATCTGAAGAGATAAATACTCTGTGAAAACAAGGATTACTCTGCACTAAATAATAATTGGCCTAGAGAGTTGAGATTTGACTATACTTATGGGAGAGCATTAGCCTGTGAAGCAAGGAGGAAATAGGATAGAGCAACACCATGTACTAAAAAGAAGCACTGAGCTGGGAATTTAGAGACCTAGGTTTTCTTATTAAGTCTTCCAAGAAATCTCTCATAGCTTTGGGGAATTCCTGAAACCACTTTGGAGTTCATTTTTGTCATCTATAACAGGAAGGGGTTAGAATATATTATGTTTCTTTCCATTCCTGGTCTATCTCTCCAGGGCCGTTCATTACTATGAAGGGGGATAAGAGAAAGCAGGCAGGGAGAAAAAGGTAAGGGGCATATACAAGAAGTAAAAATAGGGGCAGAAAACCACATGAGAATGAGGGTAGGAATGAAATTAAGACTGAGACAGGTATAAGGAAGCTGGATGGATTTTGCAGCAATCTTAGCTATGTGGTACACTTGGGGCTTAGGAATGAGGCAGCTGAGAAGATTGGCTCACAGGCTTGAAGAATCTCCATGAGAAATTTTGAAATTTGCACACAGTTTGCCGCTTCCTCATGCCTTCGGCTGCCTGGTGGATTATACAAATTGGTGTGTTTCTGATCTCATCTAATTTTCTTCCCAAAGGAGAAGAGGGCATGAGACCATCTGTTCTGGTGTTTTCCTCTGGATTACACCCCACCTGGGGGGAGGGTTGTTGGACAGAGGAAGCTAGGTCCCCACAATTTCTTTGTTCTTGCAAAAAACAACTTCCATAAAACAGTGTCACATATACTACCCTCTTGTCCCTAGTCAATAGCACCGCCTCCACCCCACCACCAAGCACACTGCTGGCAACAGTAATGTTTCCATGGTGACACTGAATGGCAACTGGCAGTAACCAAGAAGGGTCCCTGGAGTCATCAGTTATTACACATTGCATTTAAAGAGACAAGCCACCTTTAAAATGATAAATGACCTCTTTATAGCCTCTCCCTGCCCAGTCTTCCAGAAAAAAATGGTTTACTGGATATTTTGTTTTACATGTTTACTTTTTTTAATTATTTCTTTCCATTTTTAATCATATTTGTCAATTTCTCCATGAAGATATCCTAAATCTACACAGTGGGGTTTAGGACTCTTGGAAAGGCATTTTAGACAGAAATGAAGTACTTCTATATCCATGGCAGAACCTAAAATTTCTAGATAAGAGATTCATCCAGCCTGGTCTTTAAAGACATTGGAATTCCAAGTGTCTTACAGAAAATCAAATAGTCCTAGGAATACCATTCACTGACATTTTAGCTGTATTTCAGAATAATTGAACATTACATTGAATTTGGGTTCAGAACACATGGACTTGAATTTCAGCCCTGCCCACCCCCCCAAAAAGATGATCTTGGGCAAATTCCTTAAGCATTTTGAGCCCCAGTGTCTTCATCTTTACATTAAAAATAATAAAAACTTATCTTGGAGGATTGTTTTGAGGAGCAAATGAGATCCTGGATTTAGAAACAATGTATATACCATATAGTATTTTCCTAATGTACAATGCCTTTTACACATATTATTTTAAAGTACCAAGTTTAGAGTGTAATAGTCTTCTTTTTTATTCAATATTTTATTGTCAAGTTGTTTTCCATACAACACCCAGTGCTCTTCCCCATAAGTGCCCTCCACCATCACCACCACCTCTTTTTCCCCCTCCTCCTTCCCCTTCAACTCTCAGTTCAGTTTCAGTATTCAATAGTCTCTCAAGTTTTGCATCCCTCTCTCTCCCCAACTCTCTCTCCCTCCTCCGCTCCCCCTGGTTCTCCATTAGGTCTCTCCTGTTTTCCTGCTGGACCTATGAGTGCAAACATATGGTTTCTGTCTTTCTCTGCCTGGCTTACTTCGCTCAGCATGACACCCTCAAGGTCCATCCACTTTCCTACAAATGGCCATATGTCATTCCCTCTCATTGCCATGTAGTACTCCATCGTGAATATATACCACATCTTCCTGATCCACTCATCAGGTGACGGACACTTAGGCTCCTTCCATGTTTTGACTATTGTTGACATTGCTGCTATGAACATTG